>NC_079168.1:77967939-77975439 GCF_947568905.1 Ostrea edulis
CATTTTTGACGTTACGTGTTAAAAAAAATTCCATACCGTAACAATATAGTTAAATTTGTTTTGTAATTAATTATTGGGTGTTAAACATTTAAATTGGTATCAAATGATTAGATGCACAATTGTCGTATAGTTCTTTTATAGAAGATTATTAAATTGAAATCATTTTTATCAAGAAATTTGATGTTGGTACGGAAATTGGAATTTCCCTCCGTTTAAGAACTTAAAAACATGAATTTATGCTAAAATTTGAAAAGAGATTAAGACTGTTTATATTATACAGGAAATCCCATAAGATGATTGCTCCTCTGAAAGATTATGATGCTAATTGTACATTGCTTTTAATAAGAGGTTGTTAGCTAAAATATGCATTGTGACGGGAAGACATCAATGTTACGGTACAGAATAACAGACTGATAAACAAACTGAGATATTCTATCAGGGAATTTACTATGAAAGAAACTGTCAATTAATACAACATTAAACATCTCAAACACACATAAATTTTCAACTGAACAAACCAACGGAATTTAACACATAAGTTCAAATCTCATCAACTTAGTCCGATCACCAAGGACACTCAATCACATTCATACAGGTTATCAATCAAGATCCAACAATTTCACAATTTCTTGCCACAGTGCATGTTCAATTTCTACATGTCGTTTTGTTACATTTTTAGGCTCACTTGTTAATGAAATAATGCTCTCAAACTTGTACCAAATAACATCCTCACAAAGCGGCCAAAAATAACGATTTTTACCAACGCTGTGCATGGTCTTAACCTCTACTGAATCATGGTCTACATCCAAAATTGTACCTGGGTAAGGTTTTCTGTCATACTCTACAACGCACCACTTCCCTATAAGTTCTGCATATCCATCTTTGACTTTCATGATTTTGCTATCTTGAGAATCCGATGCTGCTGTCACATTTCCGTTACAACTTATGCCAGTTTCTGTAGACTGCTCTGATTCATTACGTTCTTCTATCATTGCATGAAAAATGTGTTCAGAAGGATTGAAACAAGCACAAAAACAGGACAGACATCTTGTTATTATACTTCTTTCGTTTGCATTCGACCTAACCTGATGCAATGCCATTGTACCAGGTACAGTTTTAATATTGGTAGGTAATGCCAGGTCCATTTCGTGAATTACATTGGGTTTTATTTGGTACATCAAGACGTTTATTTCCTCTGAGACAATTTCTTTGTAGAGATCATCGCAATTCGAAATATCCCTCCCATAACTAACTAATCTATCTGCCGTCCTTTTGACCGTAGCGCCAACACCATCTGGGACCCCTTTACCATGTCCCGACTCTGAAAAGTTCCAAGTAGCATGCTGGAAGTCGTATTTTTCATGGATTAACTTTTTGAAGAGGAAGAAGTTCTTCTTCGATCTATATTGTGTTGTTGGGCCATCACTTAAAAAAATGAATCGCTGTCATCTCTGGATACGTTTGTTTGATGTGAGTAAGGATTGGATCAAGATGAGCCCAAATCGCAGCAGTATCATTGCGCGTACTTGATGACAATGTAGAGAATGGCTTAGCTTCCTGTTGGGTATAAATCATACCTGTGTGCAGAGAAACTTGATGCCTCGATGCCCCAAAGTGCATACCTTGTACTTCCTCTGCCAGCTTACAAGCGTAGTTTTCTGAGAAATCTACATGTACTATGCAATTTGTGCCAGACAATGCCGATTTCATTTCTTTAACTGCTGTATATTGATGAATGATGTTGAATACGTGTCTACAGAACTTGGCTTTAAGTAGTCTGTTTGCTTCTTGGAGTAACTAATGCAATGTTAGTTCTTCCTTCTCCTTAACTGTTACCTGGACAGTAATGATTTGGACCTCACCATTTGGTTTCTCTATTTTTCTCTCTTCTGTTTTGTTTAACCATTTTGGAACAACTACCTGCAAATTAGCCTTTCCTTCCATGTCTGTTGGATACTCAATCTCTCTATCTTTACACACAAAACACTCACCATACATACACTTCTTTTCATTGATGCTGCAGCATACACTTGCACACAACTTTATCAAGTCACATGACTCAACTATTTCATTCGCTGCCAAACCAATTGACATATATTTCATGTTTTCATGTAATTTGCATAAACATGTGTCACGACCTGAGCATTTTGGTTGTACAATGTAAAAGGGTCTTAATCTACAAAATGATTGGTATGACATTTTCATTTCTGGGTAACTTGTAAGAAATTTTTTGTGCAACTTAACAAGAGAGTCACAGAGTAATCTTTTCTGCATCTTCTTTTTGGATCTTGTTATCGTGTCCCTTTTCCCAGGCATTAATTTACTGTTGATGTCTTCTTCAAGGAATTCTGTAACTTTCTGTTTGGCGTCTTGTGATGCTAGTATTGCCCCTTTTCTGAGCTTGGCTGCTTGGTTGGTATTTCTTCTTAGTTTCCATGTAGACACGCCTAATCTTGTTCCGGAAACAGACATTACCCGATACTTTTTCAGAACCTTTCCTGAGACAATATTTGACAGAATACGCTTCGCATTATTTGACCTTTCATCCAACATTCTTCTCTTTATTTCAGAAACAACTGCATTGTTGAACAATAATTTCTTCCTGACATTTCCAGGGATTGTTACATTCTGTAGGTCTTTCTTTAGTTCTGTTTTAGGACTATTAAGCTGCAAACCATTTTGACCCTGATTTGGCTTTGTTCTTTTTGACAACCGTTGTCATCTTTTCTTATATTTAGCAGCGTCTTTCTTTGCTTTTTTCAATTCTTCTTCCAGTTTTTTATTTTTCCTATATATTTTCATGCGCTCCCGCTTCATTCTTCGCCTTTATCGTACTCTGTTGCGTTCTTCCTGTACAGGAGATAAAGGTGCGGTAAGAGGGTTTTGAGATTGTGCTGTGATTTTGTTCTTTTTCTGTCTTCTTTTTTCTTCTCGCCATTGTCTGCGCATTTTCCTTGCATCCCTTTCAGGAAGAGACTTTACAGATGGCCGTTCTTCATTTTCTTTCCTCCGTTTGTATCTCTCCCTCTCTTTTAAAAGGTATTCAGCGTGCCTAAAGGGATCCGATTTTAATCGCGCTCTGTATTCTCTTGCCCTCTCTGTTGCCGTTTTTACCATTGTTATACAGATTGGCTGTTTTCTGCAGAAGTGTTAACTTATCTTTATATAACAGGTAGTCAGAGCCCTGTGAGGTCATCCAATTGGTCCTCAATTGCCTTTCGTAAAATTCTGACATGTGCCACTGCACCAGATTTAAGCTTTCATCATAATGTTTTTCAAAAAATAATATTTCTTTTTCTGTTTTTAAAATTTCCCTTTTCAGCAAATCCATGCATACGATTCTATTAAAAAAAATTAATAACTGAAAATTATGTCGATTTCATTAATTTAATTTAAAGAATTTCCATACCGTCACGCATAGATCCGTACCGTTATTGTTACTGATGTAACGGTATGGAGTGTGACGGTATGGAAATTTTCTGACATTATCCCTTATATATTTTTTAAATCACATCCTAGTTTAGCGATGCTTTTACTTTGAAAACTAATTGAATATATGTATCTATACTGTTAGTTGCTAGAGACTGTTTAATTAAATTTCAACAAAAATCAATGAACGGTACAGATAACGGTAATTGACTACAACTGAAGAAAAGGTACTTACATGCTATATTCTTGCTTTCACTGGTAACCATCTGATCATTCAGAAAGTATTACATGTGTTTCAATATGACATCATAAAATGTTGCAGTGGCGGAAATATGTAAATCAAGTTCATGGTTGTATCATAAGTGCAGAAAATAGAAGCGTTACGGTATGGAACATGTTTTAATGGACAAAATATATTTTTTTAAAAGTAATTCCACGAGTGGCTTTTCCCGCAATGTATTTCATGAATTCAATTAAGTTTCTTTAGAAAATGAATATAAAGTTTAAATTACAATTTATATAAACATTTCTAAGAAATATATTCAAAAGTTTAACACTAACTTTATATAGGACATTACCGTCACGTCAATGTAATGAGGTAATTAGGCAATTAATATTGATTAATTTTCAGTTGTGTTGTTAAAACAAACTGATTTATATGTTTTTCTAGTAAGCTTTTGTGTAGACATAGAATCAATTCAAACTTTCAAGTCACATCGTAATAATTTGAAGAAAATAACATGAGACAATATTTTGCCAGTTTGTGAATGAAATGAGAGAATTGCCCAATTATGAAACCAATAAGTGTGGCATTGATTTCTTTTATAACAGGTTTTGGCCTGAGCAGTTTATCTTGCTTACATGTACCATGCACCGAGTAAAAACGTATTCAATGTTATCGCCGTATATATGCATGATAAAAGAAGAATATGTTACATTTCATGTACATTTATGCATGTGTCATGGATGATTTGTTTCTGTATGATTATGACGGTGAATCTTTAAACACAACACAAATCAATAATTGATGAAGAAAGAAAAAATCATTTTCTTGCTAATTTAAATTGTTACTCCTTCATTCTGTTGGTATGTTAATGGTAAAGCATGTTAATTTATTACGAAAGCATATTAGGGCCGCAGCAGTATCTTTTTTTAAGTTTGTTGTAACAAATTAATAATCAAAACTAAGGAAAGATACTACTGCGGTCCTAATATGCTTCCATAAATTATCATTGTAACGACTAAATTGAGTACGAATTGAACATACGGAAGGGGTAAGTCGTTACTGGGGAAATTCAACCAATCAAATTGTATACTTTTGTAGGGACTTATCAACCAATATTACTACGCCGTTCCACTAAAATTATCATTTTCTTCAAGAATTTAGATTATTTTTCTTCCAGGTGACATAGTGTATTTAGACAACACCCACATTTATGATTATTTCTATTGTCCATAGTCTCGAATCATAAAGCACGAGAGCGAAGGTGCCTTGTTTACAAGTGAAGTTGTGAAAAGGCTTTGAAGGTTCGCCATGTTTAAACAATATGGATGATCGAATGTCCCGATGCAGCGTGAAAATGACATCTAAAAGGCCGTTAGGTAAGGAAGGGTGAGATTTGCATAAGGAAGAGGAATTGCGTATGCTTTTAGTTTATCTCATAGTTTTTTTATGGCACAGTTTATAATGGTTTCTGTAAATTCCATTTATCATCTCCCAACTTTCCTCTGTCCTAGTTTTCACGGCCTTTAATATTGCAATTTAATGAGACTTTATAGATACAGAAAAAAAGGAAATCAATCCTAATTTCAAAGTTGTAGGAACACTTGACATTTCGTTTATGGACTGGTTCGTATGGAAGTCATTGTTCTCTTAAACTGATGCACATTAGGGCGATAGTCGGAAAAAATATAGGCCTAGCTGTGTCATTGTTCCCCTAGTACACTAGGTTTAAAGGACATGCATCAATTTAAGAAGCGGGCATTACGTCTCTTATGGCGTTTCCTTTCTTGAGTACAGTTTATTGACTTGAACTATTGAGAAATGGTCACGGCTTGACATTAATCAGGAGTGCGTTCGAGGTCGCCGTTCCCGTTGTTCTCGTGCTCCTTTCTTAGAGTCGCAAACGACGAGAACATGTGCGCACGAACATGTTCTTTGTACTTCAACCACACTGCCTACAGAGGTGGTGTGAGTTTTTGCACCTCGAACCCGTTCTCGGGTTCTGTACTTGGCGTTCGGGATCAACAGGAATTTGTACTCGTACGAAGAACGGCGATCTCGAACGCACTCCAGGTTGGGAACACTCCCCCTATGGCAAGATCTTATCGCTAAAACGCGATTATCCCTCTTTAGTGAGAAAGTGAACATTACCATAATAGGTCTATAAAGATGTGTTTTGGTGTCTTTATTAAAAATAATGGCAAATTCTGTGCATTGCTGAATAAGTGGAACACACACTCAGAATGACACGAATTGTCTCTATAAAATCTACAACACAGTCAAGAAATTTTACATCAATGTAGCAGTGTAATTAAGAGGGAAGGAGGTGTAAATCCAATGCACATCATGACTGGTTTTGGTTTTCAGCATTATATTTGCAGAAGTATCAGACATTTTAGCACCTTTTCTTTTCACATGAAACGCGAAGAGATGTACTCCACAGGTGTTTTTCTCAGTTGTACGGGATATATTTACTCTTGCTAGAGAGGCATAATTGCGTTTTTGTGAGAATATCTCACTATAGGGGAAGTGTTCCCAACCTGTTCATAGTGACTTTGCATCAACAGAGTTGGCAAAAGAGCATAAAAAACTACCAGACATCAAGTCCTGTAGATTAGGGATAATGTAGAAAATCTACCCCTCAAGTTAAAAATTTGTCAAACAGAATAAAAAAACCCGAGATTGTTTCACCTTTTTTTTTTTATTTTCAAGCCTTGAGTGTGACAGTTTAAAACATATACTTGTGTTTAACAG
This sequence comes from Ostrea edulis, assembly GCF_947568905.1. Classification (NCBI taxonomy): domain Eukaryota; kingdom Metazoa; phylum Mollusca; class Bivalvia; order Ostreida; family Ostreidae; genus Ostrea; species Ostrea edulis. The sequence continues at coordinate 77,974,346 of NC_079168.1, forward strand.
TTCTCTATGTTTTGACCACATATGATTTAAACTTTCTTATCAATATTTTGTTGTTTGATTTTCATCCTTTTTGTTCATAGGTGCTTGTGGATATAACCACATAACCCCCCCCCCCCCCCCCACCCAGTTTACAAAAAAATATGATTTACGATCCTGCATATTTTCAATTATTTTTTGATAGAGCTTTCTCGCTTGTGCCATTAGAAGTTATCTTCTAAAGGACGACAAGACAGTTGTCACCCTGTGCGTGACACGAATTGTCTCCCTCCACGTGACCAGCCCTCGACCAATAAAATTGACTGTATTATTCTGAAGGATAATAATTGGTGTTGTGAAAACAAACTGCAGGTGTGTAATTTTTATGCCCCTATCGAAGACCTACTTTTTGAAAACTTTAACCTTGCTAATAACTTTTGAAAAGTAAGTGCTAGAGCTTTGATATTTCACATGAGTATTCTTTGTGACAAGACCTTTCCATGGGTACCAAAATGTTTGACCTTGGAGTTTGACCTACTATTAACAAATTTGACATTGGTCATAACTTCTAAATGGTAAATAATAGAGCTTTCATATTGCACATGAGCACTGTCACTAGTTGCAATGTAACACTCTATGTAATTGCAGGTGTCCTCCCAATATCTTGAAAACCTTTTGCTCTGTTGTTGTATTTCATATATGGATGGAATATAAGTAGTAGATGACCCCCTAATGATTTTCAGGTCATAAGGTCAAAGGTCAGCAGGTGCAATGCAGTACAATAAAGAATTGTTATCTACCCAATTATCTTGAGAAGCCTTTTCTTGATAGTTATTACATTTCATGCATGGGTTGGTCACTGGTATTAGAGACATCTGACAATTTTCAGTTCAAAAGATCACCAAGTGCAGTGATGTACTCCATGTATTTGATGTCAGCTAGAAGGGTACACTGTGCAATTGATGTGACAGATGTCTGCTCAACGTTAGAAGAGGGGAATATTCCACCTTTTACTATCACCATAATTTGATGAAATATATCATATACCTCAGTATGAGAATTCTATACAATGCATAATCTGATTGGTCTAGACAGTCACGTTCCAGGAATGATCAGAT
>NC_079168.1:77977939-78035439 GCF_947568905.1 Ostrea edulis
GAGCCAGAAGAGTTGAGATCTACATGAAAGCTTCCTGACATGCAAATTCAAGTTTGTTCAAATCATGCCCCCCGGGGGTAGCACTAGGTTGGGGCCACAATAGGGGATCAAAGTTTTACATGGGAAATTGGGAATAAATAGAAAAAATCTTTAAAAATCATCCTCTCAAGAACCAATGGACCAAAGGAGCTAAGATTTACATGAAAGCTTCCTGACATAATGCAGATTCAAGTTTGTAAAAATCATGGCCTCCAGGGTTAGGTTGGGGCCACAATACGGACTAAGGTTTTACATGCAAATATATATGGAAAGTCTTTAGATATGGGCCAAGGTAACTCAGGTGAGCGATGTGACCCTTGGGACTCTTGTTTGAGTATAAAGATAATTATGTAATACAATGATACAATATATATATATGTATGTTAATTGTTCCTTGGTACTGCATATATTTATGGCCATGATGTTGCACTTTAATTCAAAGTATCTGAAATGATTTACCCAATGTTAAGTTATACAGAGTCATTGATTTGTCTTTGTAACCAAACAATTTAGTTCCAAAGCAATGATTGATTGTGATTTAAATATCACTACCTTGGGACTAGGATATAGAAGAGCCGTGTTCTACTGAGCTTGATTTGGTGCCAATCCATGTTAAATGCATACTGTACTGTAGCCATTACACATTTTCGACAAATGAATTTAAATCTAATTGTATATTTAACAGAATCAAGTTGGCGTAGTATACTCTCTACAAATGTAATGTCAATAAATCACACAAAAATATTATCATTGATCACAAGTTTTCAATTTCGAATATTGAAGAAATATAGAGCAAAACAAATTAAACTGGCAGCCAGATTATTTACCTTTGGCATGGATTCAATTCATAAAATATGTTGTCATTGTCAGCTAGATATTGGAACTCAAAGCAGGAAAGGACAATAGGAATATTCAGATGACTTCTTTGTGGACAAACTTGGACACTTAAAAAACCAGAGCAATTATTCTTGAAACTTCATAGGAATGTTTTCATAATGAATGTGATGGAATTCACTTGAACGTGTTTACAAGATTAACATCGCCTAGTGTCCATTTTTTTACGCAGCTGTTAATAAATATATGAATTATGGAAGTGCGTATTGAAAATTGATTTTTTTTCTCCTTGGAGTTCTTGTCAGATAAATGTGAAATCAACATATATACACATACTGGTGTTGTGTTGAAGAACAATTGAGTGTTTTGGTGATTGAATACATTTAAACTTGATGTTCTTGTTGAGAGGAGGACAACTTGTGTTTTACTTGGCATTTTAAGAGTTTTCCACACAAGGATTGGTGATTTATGTTAATAGGAAAATGTTATCACAGGTAGGGACTGCGGTGTCAATAGTAACTGTATTATATATTCTAATATAAAAAGTTTTAGTATGAAAATATATTTTAATACATGTCTCACCTCTTTATTTAAAAAAAAAAAAAAAAGAACAATCACCTAGATATATATAATGTGCTTTAAATCAATAATTTATCATTGATTTTTCTGTCCGACACTAATAATTGGCTATACTGATGCCATATTCTGGTTTTCAATGTGTATGCTAATTATTAGTCCTCCGGTCAGAATAATCAATCTTTGTGTTACTTCTGGTGGAATGTATAGCTCTGACTGCACATGAAATTGACCTAAAGCTTTCTGAGAACTGTATTTTTGGTGCCTTTGAGATCTTTATGAAATAACGTATATCATGTTGCACATCAAAAACGTTATGTCGGTAAATCATGATTACTGGTATATTGATGGGATTTTTTTTTCCCTTCTTTATTGAATACTAAACATGTATTGCTTAATCTCCTGAAAATATATTCGTTGACCTTCTCCATTCACTTAACATCATTAACCACTTGAAACTGTCAAAAACAGTGAAATACTGCATATGTATAATGGAATGTGCCAATTACTCTAAAAAAAATCTGAATGGATAAAAAAAGACATACATGTATGTATTAGCTCTTTGGGTCTTATCTGATTGTCTTCATGATAATTTTTTCATGAATATTTAACAATTGAATTTCTTCATGCATTGAGTTTGGGGTTTTTTTGGGGTTTTTTTTTTTTTTGCATCTGTTGTGTTAATGACATGGGAGCTGTGTTACTGATAATGTGTTTCTTTAAGCACATTTTGTGTTATTTGTGTAATAGATGTCAAAGAATGATCCTATAATGCTTGTATTTTCTCAATAAAATTGTATGATACTTTTGAAATTTACAGCTTATACTATGTACATGTGAAATTGAGAGAACGACAAACACTGGCTCAATCAGTCTATACTCAATGCTGGTTTTAAGCAATCCTATTATTCTAGGTCCCGGTGGGTTTTTTGTTTGTTTTTTGTTGTTGTTTTTTATTTGTGGGGGAGAGCGGGGACAAGAATATACTCTCAGTTTTATTGTCAAATAAAACGCATTTAGCATGCAATGTAGTTTAATGGGGAAAATACAGTGAAATGTAAATATTGTACATTTTATATCATCAGACTAATGGGCTGAATGAATATTATATACTTGTTTAGTTATCTACCTGTTCTCATTCGCCATTCCATGGTTTTAAGTGTTATGCATTATTTCACATCACCAGGTTAGAAGAGGAAGCTGATAACTATGTCCGACCCAGAGGCCCGACCCCATGACGAGGACCAATCAGAACACAGCGATGAGGAGGAGGCGGCACAGAGTAGTGAGAGTTCCGAGTGTGAGAGTGAGGGGGAGGACTCGGGGTACGAGGCCAATGGGGGTGAGGGACTGCTGAGTCTGATGGATGGAGACTCCATCCTTATTCAGCAGCCACCCATCGGGGAGGATGAAGATGAACCAGAGGATGATGGTAAGATGATTTTGAATTCTTTATCTCAGTCACTGCAGTCATTATCATGTTGGTAAAAGTAACGAATGGAATGGAACTCTGAAATGAATCATCATTCTGGTGAATACTATAAAAGATGGGGTGCAAGGAGGTAAAAATGTCCACGTTATTTTGATACAGTAAGATCACTGCAATGAGTGCTCTGTATTGTGTATTGTTTACCTAGCTAAAGCCTCCCAAGTGTCCAGTGTTACATATGGTAAGTGTGAGGGCTGTGAGACTATAAAGCTGCTTTGTTTTTCTCTGTTCTCATTCTGCAGCCTAATCTTTCTGTGTACTGTTATATATTATACACACCTTACCAAAAACAGCTCTGTCCTTCTACTGTTAGCACTGGTATCAACTCTTCCTTTGGTTTTCTCTGAACGTTCGATTCATTAATAAGATTTATTAGAGACCATCTTATAATGAAATACTTAGTACAAAATAAACCCTTTCATCTGTGATTTGACTAATGAGATATATATCATTACTTGTATTAATAGATTTGTTACTGACATTTCTGTAGATAGTCAGTAACAAACCTAAGTAATAGCTAGGTGTTTTATTTTGTCAAGAACCTAAACTTGTAGTATGGAAATATATGTAACAAAGAAATACAATGAATTCAACATTAAAAAATGTTTCGGATGCCATGCTGCTGTATGAATTTTGCTATGGAAAGAAATTTAAACAGCAAATTTGTCCAGTGACAGAGCTTCATTCAGAGACAAAACAATTATAGCATGGTAATATTAGACTTCAAAATTGACCCATTAGTTAAGTGTTTTTTTATGAATGTGGTTAAAATCTTTTGACTTTAGTTAAATACATGATGTCATTTATTCTTTTTGCCACTGATATGTAATCTGTATCAGTATAGAATGGGTACCTGTAAAGTGCGAAACGAAACGAAATCTAACGAAACGAAATTTAACGAAACGAAACCTACTGAAACGAAACGAAACAGATTGTATAACCGAACTCTTTTAATTATAATAATTAAAAATGGTATCTTAGGCCCCTGTGAAAGTTACCACATATAAATAAAATTCGCCTCCCCTTTGATGCAGGCTTTCAGCTTGACTGTTACAAAGTTTTAAAAGTTGGAAAGGGGGGAGTAAGCACAAAGTACATATCCGTAGTTGATTAAATGCCATGTACAATTAGTTTCGGATCCATACATTTCAGAACCGAGGGTTACAGTCTCAGAGATCTGGGGAAACACACTATATGAGGGGTGGGGTCGCCGATGTTGGATCCGCCTTTGGGCATAGATACATTGTTTGAAGAAGCTGGTGTCTGAGAAAATTGAAAGCAGGAAGAGCTCTTAACCTCTTATTTTATCTCTAACTGCTGAGGTGCGAGTACTTTCAATAATGGAAAAACTCTATACATTTGGGATGTTGCTAAGACGGGGAATTGAAAACGGGACGGAAAACGGATTTTTTTTAATGCAATAATATTAGGAGGAGGTCGGTATTTTGTAAACTGAAAAGGCTTATGAACAAGGGGATTTTAAGCAGAAATCACAAAGAGAACGGGAGGACATATTCAGAATCCACCGTTTGATATACTACATACAAATACACAATATCCACATGTATACATATATTTGTCTTTAGAGCAAAAAATACTGAAACATGTATTTATGCCCAAAATCGGATTCAACGCCGACGACCCCATCCCTCGTTTAGTGTTTCCCCAGACCTCTGACCTGTGAGACTGTAACCTTCCGTTCTGAAATTTATGGATCCGAAGCTAATTGCACATGGTATTTATGTACTTTGTGCTTACCTCCCCCTTTTCCAACTCTTAAAACTTTGTATCAGTCAAGCCGAAAACCTACATCAAAGGGGAGGCGAATTTTATTTAGATGTGTAAACTTTAACAGGGGCCTAAGATACCATTTTCAATTATTATAATTAAAAGAGTTCGATCATACAATCTATTTCGTTTCGGTAGGTTTCGTTTCGGTGGGTTTCGTTTCGGTAGATTTCGTTTCGTTTCGGTAGATTTCGTCTCGTTTCGATTTCGTTTCGCACTTTACAGGTACCTGTATAGAATGCGTGTGTGTTAGTTTATCATGGAAGTTAAACAAGAGTTTTAGTTTTTTTCCACGAATGGTGATATATGGTATTAAGAAAGCTCCGACGACTATATTTCTGTATTTTCTGGGAACACGTAAACTTATAAGTATAAATGGTACGAAACATTTCATTTTCATTATATATAGGTATAGGAAATTTAGAAGACACACATTCTACATAAAATTGATTGAAAGTTTAGAAAAATTATGATGGAAATTTACGTTTAAATTTCATGCACAGATACAGGGATCAGCACACAGGCTGATGATGAAACGGAGTATGAGGGAGAAGGACAGACCCCAAATGATCAGGGCCCCAGAGACATCGAGAAAAAACAAGAACAGGACAAAAAGATCATCAAGAAAAAGAAGAAGAAGAAAAAGTAAGCTGTCTTAAATTTTTCAGTATGTAGTTCATGGGGAAGGTTGAGGGAATGGACCTCATGGTGTTTTGGGATCAGGGCTTTTGTCAGTTAATTCAAATTAGAAAAATTCTTCCTTTGCAAAAACAACATGTACGAAAACAAGCTTCTCCTTAAAATTCACATTGGATTTATAGGAACAGAAGAGTTTAAAATGGGGATAACTGTCATATTTAATGACAGTTTGAAGTGGCTTATTAGTTAAATCTTATTACAGTCTGCTATATTTGGATACCAGATTACAGGTCTACTATGTATATATGTATTAGAACTCAATCTATTATTTGAATTTTCATAAAGAATAAATACCCTGTACAATTTTGAAATATCTAACAAATTTTATCCTCAACAAATACAAGGAATAAAGAGAAATTGAACTGAAATTTTGAAATGCTTAAATGATTTTCAATTTTACAGTAATAAATACAAGGATGTTTGATTAGCTCTGCTCCAGTTCCACTTACTCTGAACACTAGCTACTGCTCCACTTACTCTGAACACTAACTACTGCTCCACTTACTCTGAACACTAACTACTGCTCCACTTACTCTGAACACTAGCTACTGCTCCACTTACTCTGAACACTAACTACTGCTCCACTTACTCTGAACACTAACTACTGCTCCACCTACTCTGAACACTAACTACTGCTCCACTTACTCTGAACACTAACTACTGCTCTACTTACTCTGAACACTAACTACTGCTCTACTTACTCTGAACACTAACTACTGCTCCACTTACTCTGAACACTAACTACTGCTCCACTTACTCTGAACACTAACTACTGCTCCACTTACTCTGAACACTAACTACTGCTCCACTTACTCTGAACACTAGCTACTGCTCCACCTACTCTGAACACTAACTACTGCTCTACCTACTCTGAACACTAACTACTGCTCCACTTACTCTGAACACTAGCTACTGCTCTGTAGGGATTTTTGTGCAACAAGTTGACCATCTATAGCTCCGTTCACTGCTTATTTTGCTGATACTGAAAGCAACATTTCTTTAGTTAGCTTGGTCGCACATTTGATGGCCAGATAAAATTGTTAACAACTCCGTACCGTGTTGACACCAGAAATAACGCTGTGTAACTCTTGTGTCCAGGATTTGCCAAACAGATTTAGAGATCTGCCAAATGCTCTTGGGAAAGATTAAAGATAGGACATAAAATGAAACATTTCATAAATTGCAACATTCTAAATAGTGCTTATCTGTTAGTAATTGTATATGGTCGTAGGTTAATACCACAGATTCATTATATTACTTGAGTACTGAATTTGACAGAATGGCTATTTGTGAGATTTGAAATCATTAGTGCTGTGCTCAAGCTGGTTAACAAAATTCTCTATAAACTAGTACACTGTAATTGATTTTTTAAAAAATTTGAGAATCGATCTTGATTTCATAAGAGAGGCTTCTGCTGAATATTGATGACCTGCATATAACTACTAAAATGTAAATCTACTTTAATATGACACAAACAATGGAATAAAACCTCAATGAGCTGATAGGACAGTAATAAATCAATATTAGCAGTTCTATTTCTTTGATTTCATGCAAATGGAAAATAAGATTTGAGGTTTTAATTTCTCCCTTAAAACCAGCAATCGATTTTAACTTAAAATTCCAATTTGAAAATGTATAATTGCAAATGATTTACATTTCATGATAAACTGAACAATCACAATCCTTCATGTGAACATAGTCCCATTACATTATGAATTTGAAATGACTGCATCTGTTGTATCAACTCATGAAAAATAAAACTGGGATCAAACTGTAATCCCAGTATACATGTATCTCAAATCAGACGTCTTTAAATAGTGTATATATCCTTTTGGACCTGCCATTTGACATCAAATGATTGGATCTGACCTGTTTGTATGTAACCATACACCTGAGAAGATATATCATATATGTATAGCTTTTAGATAACATTAATGTGAATAACAGTCCTTCGTCAGAGTTTTAATGTCAAATTGCTACATATGACGTGAAAAAAATATTTGAAAATGTTGGAAAAAGATTTTTTAGGACACCTGAGTCACTCGGGTGACTTAATTTAGCTATTGTCCATCGTCTGTCTTGCATTTACAATAGAACACTTTTAACTTCTTCTTGATAACTACCATTCTTTTCAAATTTTGGTATGAAGCATCTTTAGGACAAGGGGGCTATAAAACTGTTTAAGTTATACATTTTATGCAAATTATGCAATTGAACACGATCGGATTACAAAGTAATCAAGCTAATTTCCTATTTGATCATTTATTCTCCGAGTCGGATAGTGATTCGAATTATTCATGATCATGTGACGTCCCAAGCTGAAGTTAGAACATAAGCAATTACATGGTAAACAATCATTATTCAGTACGACTACATACTGTAAATGAAATCCCCATCTGCCATGTTTTCTAATATTTTTTTGCGTTTTTGCACACATCCACCATGAACATCACTCCATTATAAATATAAAATGCATTAGAAAATCACCGTTTTCCCCTTGCATTGAATAGCCAGCACTCCTTTATTACCAGGAGTTGTCAAAAAAAAATGTCATAGTTTATCATATACTGAAAAAATTTTGGTCTGGTTTTTTAACATTGAACAAATACAGTTGAATACAGCATATGTACCTTAAATTTGAACATTTTTAAATTCTTGGTAACTACCATTTCAATTCTTTTCAAATTTGGTATGAAAGATCTTTGGGACAAGGATGACATAAAGATTAAATTTCAAGACTTCTGGATCCCCGGGGCCTTAGGGGCTGTGTAAAAATTGCAAAAATTTGAACAATTTTCAAAAATTCTTTTCTTTACAACCACACATCTGTTAATTAATAAGAATCAAAATGCATAGTCAGGTATCTACCAAAATTGTAAATGTCACGATCCCCGGGGTAAAGGTTCTGATTCCAGGGTGGGGCCAAACTTGGTACATGCATGTATATAGTATTTATGTGTTAAACATTTCAATTATATATCTTCTTTAATCTATTGATACTAAATTAAAACTAAATATATATTTAGAAGGAGCAGGTAGCCCTTTACCAAAATTGTAAAATATGATCACAAGGGTAGGAGTTTTAATTGGCTCCAGAATGGGTCCGAAATTATCATAGGGATTATTATCTTTATCATTTGACTCTTTAATTTTGCTGATAATGTATAAAAACTAAATGCATATTTAAGAAAAGCAGAAAGTGATGTTCCAAAATTGCGACTTTAACAACCCCAGGGTTCTGACTCTATCTAGGGCGGCGGGTCCAAAATAGTCATATATATATATATATATATATCATATTATGTAAAGTCTTTCATAAGTATAGGTTCTTTCGGAAGCATTCGTGTTTTAAGAACACATCTTGTTATATACTGCTGCTGAATTTTAGAATTTAGCTTAGATTATGATAGATTTCATAGCTAGCCATTTGGGGGCTAGGGATACTTTTATCTGTTAATCAGGTAACCAATAAGGCCTGTGAGCTGCCTCTTCACTTTTTATACCCCTGTACTCATAACTTTTGAATAGTGAGTGATAGGGCTCTCATATTTCATTTGTGCATTCCTTGTGACAAGAACTTTCTTGTAGTATCAAAGTCTTTGACTTCATGATCCTGACCTTGGAGTTTGACCTATGTTTAAGAAAAGTTTACTCTTTTAACTATCTGAGGTAGGGCTTGCATAGTTTTGTATATATAGATTCATTATGACAAGACCTTTTATTTGGTACCATGATTTTGACCTTGTGACCTTGATCTTGGAGTTTGACCCAAAGTTCAAAACTTTAACCTTGATCATAATTTGAATGGTGAGTGATAGGACTCTCACTTTTCATTTGTGCATTCCTTGTGACAAGGCCTATCATTTGGTGCCAAAGGTTTTTGACCTTGTTTACTCGTTTGTTTCTTTGTTGCATGATAGCGTTTCACAAACATATCCTGTTAGCTTCAAAATGCTGTTTATGCAAATTTGTACAAACTGTAAACTCAAGCACTGGCATATTTAAAATAATGTATATTAAAATAAAATCTATGATCCATTCTATTAATATTATATCACTACAGAAAGTTACATGATATCACTCGAGTGGATCAAAGATCTGATTTTAATCAGATTGCTAAACAAAGGCTGTTTTAAAAAGTTCATGGACAAGTGAGTTTACTTAGCCTTATATACATTTCCTACATATATGTTAGAATGATGTAGATTTCTTTAATCAGCATGAAAATCTGAATAAATTTGCAAAATTTCATTTAAATTGTTTTGATAAACAGGATCATTTTTCATTATCATATATGGAACACACTCCAACTGACATTACGTATTTTTTATGTCAAGAATGTCGATCAAAAAATAGTTCATAATTCCCATTACATTTTATTGGAGGAAAGTATATCTGAACCTACCAAGAGGCTTTGAATAAGGTTGCATGGTCAAATAGAAAAACAAAGTAGATTATTTCCTATGCAGAAAAACTTGGATAATTCAATATACATGTACACCTTGATAGTTCTGTGTAGGGTCTCTAATGGACAGAAATCAGATAGTCTCTTTTTGATCAGTTCTGTGTGATATGCAGTGCCATTAGATATGTCTTCTACACCATGTAAACTGTTAAAAATCTGTCATCCATTATGTTTCATGATGGTTCATAAAAGTCTGTCAGATGTACATGCAGTTTCCTAGTTATCGTCATTTTTTAATAAAATTCTGAAATTTGAAACTCAAGATTTTCCAAGTCATTAGAATTCAATGTCAGCTATCTTTGTATGATGTCTCCTTTAACATTACACTAAACACACACACAAAAAAGAACGATTTAGAACTACTCATTACGATCTGTTGATATTTGACCACACAATTTTTTATTTTCTTGTCCATACTAGTGTTTTACCATATATTTGTATTTTTACAAGAGAATTGCAATTAGTGATAAATGAAACCTTTGCAATTATAATTAATACATGCTACTCCATGAATCTGTACCATGAACAGGAATACTGCCCACCATGAATAAGTATACACTCACCAAAATATGTTAGTTGTGCATTTAAAAAAATGGTTACATCATAGATACATATCTTCTAATGCAAAATACATAACTCTTGCATATAAGTAGATGTTAGACTTTTAATTTTTTATATCCTTATTCTCTAAAAAAGCGATATTATGTAAACCTTAACTTGAAACTAATCACATGTACTAATACATATTATTGTGTATTTGATGTGTACTTTTATAAGATCCATTGATTTTTCAACTTAAATAAATCACTATCACAGTTCAACATACTATGCCAAAAATATTGAATGTCAATTATTGTTTCACATATATTGAAGTTGCTTGCACCCTTAACTGATAAATGAAGTACAATATATATTTTGATTACAAAGAAAGTCAAACAATACAAATTCAAAGTAATTCCACTCTCATGTGACGTCATCAGGTTGTGCAAGATCAGGAATTTTTAGTTTAAAATTGTAAAACAAATCTTGTTAAACAGGAAATATTTCAAGAGTATTAAGTAATATGCTTTTATCAGATAACGGTGTTCTGTATAGAGTATATGTTACCGTATAATCCGAGATTCCTCTGACTCTTAACCCCGCTTTTATTTTGTGACTTCTGCGGGGGAGAGTCAGAGCGGACTCCATATTGAAAAGTGGGAATTCAGCGACACCAGCTGGTGTCGCTGCTTTACCTACCTCTTACAACTTTATTTCGCGGACCCATCTTCCAAGACGCGAGGATTCAGTTATCGGAAGATTATTCTACAAATACATCATGATTAATACGATGCTATCGCCGTTTAAACGATGGAATTTTGTGTTTACATGTGCTGACGTAATGCGCAAAGAAATCAAATGGCGAGGCGGCGACCTAATTCAAGTGATGCTCCATTTGTCGGTGTTAGGGCCGTTTAAACGGCGATAGCATCGTATTAATCATGATCTATTTATAGATTTATCTTCCGTTAACTGAATTCTCACGTCTTGGAAGATAGATCTGCGAAATAAAGTTGTAAGAGGTAGGTAAAGCAGCGACACCAGCTGGTGTCGCTGAATTCCCACTTTTCAATATGGAGTCCGCTCTGACTCTCCCCCACACATGTCAAATATAAAAGCGGGGGTAAGAGTCAGAGGAATCTCGGATTAGTTACCGTACAGAATTCTTTTTTATGTCCCTGTAATTATGTTCTGTATAGAGTATATGTTACCGTACAAAATTCTTTTTTATGTCCCTGTAATAATGATCTGTATAGAGTATATGTTACCGTACAAAATTCTTTTTTATGTCCCTGTAATAATGTTCTGTATAGAGTATATGTTACCGTACAAAATTCTTTTTTATGTCCCTGTAATAATGTTCTGTATAGAGTATATGTTACCGTACAGAATTCTTTTTTATGTCCCTGTAATAATGTTCTGTATAGAGTATATGTGTACCGTACAGAATTCTTTTTTATGTCCCTGTAATAATGTTCTGTATAGAGTATATGTGTACCGTACAGAATTCTTTTTTATGACCCTGTAATAATGTTCTGTATAGAGTATATGTGTACCGTACAGAATTCTTTTTTATGACCCTGTAATAATGTTCTGTATAGAGTATATGTGTACCGTACAGAATTCTTTTTTATGTCCCTGTCATTGGAGATTTGGGAGCATATAGTTTTTGGTCTGTTTGTCTACAAAATTTTTGACCTTGTGACCTTTACCTTGGGGTTTGACCTACTTTTGAAAAACTTTAACCTTGTCCATAACTTCTGAATGGTTGATGATAAAGCTTTCATATTTCCTTTTGACAAGACCTTTCTTTAAGGTACCATATAATTACTAAAGTTGCTATCACACAGGGGCATCAGTGTTTCACACACCTCTAGGTTGTTTGGTTCATTTTGGTTTTTGTTTTTTGTTGTTGGTTTTTTTTTTTTTTTTTTTTTTTGGTTTGTGTTTAAAAGACATATGCATTCATGTTTTAAATTTTTTCCCCTATAAAATGTGTACTACCGAGTGAAAGTTGTGACATGATTCACATTTGAAACTTGAGAACTTTGTTCATTTTATCTACCCCTTGTTTCAAGGTTTTTAAACTTCAATTAGAAGTATCAACCTTGTGTAATTAGACCTGAAAATATTTACCAGACAAAAGTTTTATTGTTCTCAGAAGTCCCTCCAAGAGACATCATGAATTGAGAGGTCTTGGTGACTCATGTATTAGAACTTTTGATTGGCACTATTACTTAGAAGTAAAACTTGGTTATTTTATTTTACTTATGGATTAAACTGTTCCCCTCTGTGCTATAACGTTAACATAGCCTGTAAGATATTAATTATGTTGTGTTCTTGCTGGACTTTAAACACCAGCAATAAGCTGATTAAGATAACCTAGTTATTGAGTTTTTTTAAAGTAGCACAAAGAAAATAAGGCTATTGTTGATTAATGTATCTGATGACCAACGTATAATAAATTGGTTCATATTTGGTTATAGGAGTACAAAAGAAAACCAGTAATATTTGTTAAGAATATTCATCTGGTACGTTAGTTAAAAACAAATATTAATACACTCACATTTAGATACTGTTATACAAGTTATCAAAATCAGGGTGAATGGTTTCTCATTGAATTAGCCTTGAAATTTATCATTAAGAAGAATCCTATCAAATTCAAGAAATTTTTCATGTTTATTGTTGTGGATTATTTATGTTTGCAGATTGTAAACAGAGGTATAGGAGCACTGATAAACAATGGCATCATGTCAGGGGGGTTCACTCTGCTCAATATGAATAAATCATTATGTATTGATTTTTGGCGAGGCCTCTATACAGCTTTGTAAATACCAGTGTTAGTATTTACCAGATAAAAGCTATTGTTGGAGAGACTTATTGAAGAATAATGCTATACCTGCTGATAAGTAATACTTGTCAAAGGCCCCTTGTACAGACACACAAATATTTTAACAACCCTTTATCATTTCTGTTAACACTTTGCCCAAAGTTTCCAAACATGAAATATTTAGGTTTGGTAGAAAGACTAAGAATAAAGCAGGTGTAAATCACGGGACCCACATAGTTGTTAAAATTGAACAGATTTAGGTTATCTGTGTAGATTATAAGATATCCCAAATGAAAATTTTAAAGGAGAAAAAATACATGTTTAACATGTAAAATGAGTAGCCATATAATCATAATAAAAAAAATTTCACTACACTGTGAAATTTATTTCAGAAATCACTATAAATTTACTTTATAAATTGTAATGGACCTAGCCTTATAATGCCACCCCTTCCTCCCCCATCACAAATTTGATTTATTTTTAAAAAGAAATCTGTCCAAAAATATACTCAACTAATTATTCATCTTATTTTGCCATAACTCAAATAAGCTCCAGAGGGTTTTGGCCCTGAACAATTTCAGACAACCTCTTACAAATCGTCAACAAATATTTAATTACAAAGTCTTACATTGACATAAACATTGAGCAGAAATTAAGAGTCAGTTTCTAAAGATAGCGAAATCCATGATGTATAGGACAATTTGTTTCTTTCTTTTCAGAATATACTACATTTGTTTGACAAACTGCAAATATGATGTTGGTAAGTATATTGTCTGAAGGAACTTTGAATTGTTATCCATTTTTGTTTCCTCTTCAAAAAATAATCAGGTTTGTAAATGCACCACATCTGAAATTACACAAAAATATCAAAATGTCACAGATGACATTTTTTGTCTTATTACATTTTAGCTAGCAATGATACTCAGTCAGTAGAATTATGAATGGAAAATACTGTCATCACACATTTTGTGAACTTATGAAGTGCTGCCCTATTTTTATATGTATGATGTTTGTAAATCTGCTTATTAATTATGTCAAGAAAACAATAACTCTGTGAATCGAGTGTTGCTAATATTTCCCATGTTTCTACCAATCTCAATGTCCATATTCAGCAATGAGTCTTTTTTAAAAATCTATATTTTATAGTGTGGTTAATTTTCAGTGCGTCGGATTTCTCGTAAGTTTGGTTTCAAGGAGGTGTCGGATGATGAGGACTGGACCCTGTACTGGACGGACTATTCGGTGGCCTTGGAGCGGGTCATGGAGATGAAGAAATACCAGGTAATGGGGAGGGGTGTAATCAGGCGTATTAGTGGTACTTGTGCTGGTAGAATGAATATGAAGTATGTGGACATATTGTACTCTATATACTAGTGATATGAAGGTCAGATCTTTTAAAAGTGCATCACAAACAATCTACAACTACTGCCTCATACAGTAAGAGATTGATAGTTAGAGCTCAGAAAGTAGTCCTTCAATTAGATTTCTACAACCACTGCCTCATATAGTAAGAGATTGATAGTTAGAGCTCAGAAAGTAGTCCTTCAATTAGATTTCTACAACCACTGCCTCATATAGTAAGAGATTGATAGTTAGAGCTCAGAAAGTAGTCCTTCAATTAGATTTCTACAGCCACTGCCCCATACAGTAAGAGATTGATAGTTAAGCTCAGAAAGTAGTTCTTTAACTAGATTTCTATAACCACTGCCTCATACAGTAAGAGATTGATAGTTAGAGCTCAGAAAGTAGTCCTTCAATTAGATTCAACTCAGTGTTGTATTTAGTTGTAATTATTAAACTTATTAGAATTGTTCACAACAGTTAAAAAAAGGTAACACACTCTTACTGAATGGATACACATAATAATATTATCATTCTCTCTTGTTGCATATGCTGATAGAGTGGGGATAATTCATTGCATCATCTTTGAATCATTTCACTACACTCTTCTATTTTTTAATCTTCATAGAAAATAAATCACTTCCCAGGAATGAGTGAAATTTGTCGCAAAGATCTGCTGGCTCGAAACTTGAATCGAATGAACAAGATGTTTCCTAAGGAGTACAATATTTTCCCTAAAACTTGGTGCCTTCCTGCAGAGTAAGTAAATTAGGTGCCCCAAATTGTGGGCCCTTCCTGCTGAGGAAATGTTCTATGTGCCCGTAGTGCTGTTTCTCTTAAGTACAGGTGCTGTAAAAGTTTAGAGTTTGTGTTAATAGTGATCCCTGTGCTTTCAGTTACGGTGATTTTCTAGCCTATACGCGGCAAAAGAAGAATAAAACCTACATTCTGAAACCGGAGACTGGGTGTCAAGGGAGAGGAATCTGGGTCACACGGAATCCCAAAGAAATAAAACCCCATGAACACATGATTTGTCAGCAGTACATGTCAAAGGTAATCACCGCATTGTGAAGTTTAGAGAAAGAGGATGCGACATACATGAATAATACATGTACAAAGAAGGACAAAGAGTTATATAGTGTTAGTATCTCAACCATAACATGTACAGTATATAATCAGTCAACCACAACACGTACAGTAAATAATCAGTCAACCACAACACGTACAGTAAATAATCAGTCAACCACAACACGTACAGTAGATAATCAGTCAACCATAACATGTACAGTCAATAGTTAGTCAACCATAACACGTACAGTAAATAGTCAGTCAACCATAACACGTACAGTAAATAATCAGTCAACCACAACACGTACAGTAGATAATCAGTCAACCATAACATGTACAGTAAATAGTTAGTCAACCATAACACGTACAGTAAATAGTCAGTCAACCATAACACGTACAGTAAATAGTCAGTCAACCATAGCACATAGAGTAAATAATCGGTTAACCATAACATGTACAGTAAATAGTCAGTCAACCATAACACGTAGGTAAATAGTCAGTCAACCATAACATGTACAGTAGATAATCAGTCAACCATAGCATGTACAGTAAATAGTCAGTCAACCACAACACGTACAGTAAATAATCAGTCAACCATAACACGTACGGTAAATAATCAGTTAACCATAACACGTAAGTAAATAGTCAGTCAACCATAACACGTACAGTAGATATTCAGTCAACCATAACATGTGCAGTAAATAATCAGTCAACCATAACATGTACAGTAAATAATCAGTCAACCATAGCACGTACAATAAATAATCAGTTAACCATAACACGTACAGTAAATAATCAGTCAGCTTGTCTTAGAAAGCAAAAAATAGATCTACAATTGTCTATAATTTTAAAATTCAAATTATAGGAAGTAGATATCCCCCTTTTCTCATTAAATACCAGGTTAGTAGTTTTGTATGTATAAGAATGAAATGTCACTGTATATAAATATATATCTATATATTGTTTGTTGCAGCCATTCCTGATTGATGGATTTAAGTTTGATCTGAGAATCTACACCTTAGTGACATCGTGTGATCCTTTGAGGATATTTCTGTTCAAAGATGGATTGGCTCGGTTTGCAACCAATAAATACATTGAACCCACAAATAACAATGTGGTAAGTTACATGAATATTATTAAATACATTGAACCCACAAATAGCAAAGTGGTAAATCATACTAATAAATACATAGAACCCACAAAAAGCATTATGGTAAATCATACTAATAAATACATTGAACCCACAAATTACGATGTGATAAATCACATAGAACCATGGAGTTGTCCACTTCTGCTTCATACTTAGATATTCTTTTAAAAGTAGATATTAACAGCAAACTAACAACTCAACTTTATGACAAACGGGATGATTTCAGCTTCTCCATCGTCATCTTCCCATATTTATGTAGCACTATTCCATTATCACCTGCATATGGTTTTTATATCTGTCAACTGATTTGATACGCAAGAGCTTGTTCTGCGTATGGTCAGTTTTTAAATCGAGGCAAGCTACTGACAAACAAGTTGATAGTGCAGAGGTTTCAACAGTATTGTTTAAAGTCAGCATTTCGCAAATTCTATGGTCGTTATAAGATCTAGTTTGCCAATACAACCTATCATTGGGTCAAATGCTGTCTGTCGTGTTTCATGCAGATTGTTAGACCGTTTTTGGCACACTGATTTTGACTACGGAAACTCTGTTTACCTGATCAAGATATAGAGCTCACAGCAGGTGTGACTGGTCGACAGGAGATTCTTACTCCTCCTAGGCACCTTATCCCACTTCTGGTGTGTCCAGGGGTCTGTGTTTGCCCAACTCTTTATTTGTATTGCTTATAGGATTTGTGAGATTGATCACTGTTCGTTATCTTCACCTTTCATTGAATCCACAAATAACAATGTGGTAAATCACATAGAACCCATAAATAACAATGTGGTAAATCACATAGAACCCATAAATAACAATGTGGTAAATCACATAGAACCCACAAATAACAATGTGGTAAATCACATAGAACCCATAAATAAAAATGTGGTAAATCACATAGAACCCACAAATAACAATGTGGTAAATCACATAGAACCCACAAATAACAATGTGGTAAATCACATAGAACCCATAAATAAAAATGTGGTAAATCACATAGAACCCACAAATAACAATGTGGTAAGTCACATAGAACCCACAAATAACAATGTGGTAAATCACATAGAACTCACATATAACAATGTGGTAAGTCACATAGAACCCATAAATAACAATGTGGTAAATCACATAGAACCCACAAATAACAATGTGGTAAATCACATAGAACCCACAAATAACAATGTGGTAAATCACATAGAACTCACATATAACAATGTGGTAAGTCACATAGAACCCATAAATAAAAATGTGGTAAATCACATGAATAAATACATTGATCCCACAAATAACAATGTGATAAATCACATAGAACCCACAAATAACAATGTGGTAAGTCACATAGAACCCACAAATAACAATGTGGTAAATTACATAGAACTCATAAATAACAATGTGGTAAATCACATAGAACCCATAAATAACAATGTGGTAATTCATATGAATAAATACATTGATCCCACAAATAAAAATGTGGTAAATGACATAGAACCCACAGATAACAATGTGGTAAATTACATAGAACCCACAAATAACAATGTGGTAAATCATACCAATAATGCATTGAACCCACAATTAACAATGTGATAAATAACATCAGTTAATGTACAGATTGATCAAACTTGTTAAAATTATTTCATATTTTGCTTTTTAGGACAATGTATTTATGCATTTAACAAATTATGCAATAAACAAACACAGCGAAGACTTTATTCGTGATGATGAGGCCGGGAGTAAAAGGTTAGTGGCTTAAATGGATACTGTACTGGAAGAAAAATAAGAAAACATGTTGTTTTCTTCTTCTTGTAAATTTTTTCCTTTTCTATGCAGCGAATTCTTCCCTTTGCAGGGTTGGAAATTTCAGCCAAACCCGACCGCCCAAGGTGGTCTATTTCTCAGACGGGCGGGTACAAAATGTCATGCAATGGCCCGGCAGTCGGGCTTATTTTAACAGCCAGTGTTCAACAGCAAATGTCATATATAAGCTCTATTAGTAAATTAATTTGTGTAGAATAATAAACATCAGGAAACTGAAAATCAGGCCAGGCAGATTTTTAACAGGGCTGGCGACTTCAGAGTTTAGTCAGCCCTGTGACTGGCTCATAATTTCATCGATTTTCCAGCACTGGCCTCTGTGTGTTTGTAATTTGAAAATCATAATTCAATAGCTTATTTTGTTTTGTTTTTCAGGAGAATTAGCACAATAAACAGATACCTCAGGGACAAAGGTTATGATGTGGACAAAATGTGGGCAGACATTGATGATGTAATCACTAAGACATTGATTTCGGCTCATTCAATCCTAAAACACAACTACCGCACTTGTTTTCCTAATCATGTCAAAGGCAGTGCATGTTTTGAGATCTTGGGATTTGATGTTCTCCTAGATCGCAAACTCAGGCCTCAAGTATTAGAGGTATGTGCTACATACAGGATTCTTCACTCTGTAAAAAACACTAATGTGTCACAAAAGAACATTTACATTAATTACATGGATTTGGGAAACAAACAATAGTTACCTAGGGAGATGGCTAAATAGGCTGTGCCTGCTGTCCTATCTTATTCATTTTTGAATAAAATATTGCTTAAATTAGATACAATATTTACCTAAGGATTTATATATCTATTTGAAGCAAAGGTGATTAGATACATAGAAATGTTTTTGTCCATTGTTTGTGTTATTATGACATCATGAAATACATATATTTACATCATTACACAAAAATTGTTTGATCCCAAAATCTAAAGTGCATTTCTTTCATTAGGTTTCTTTGTTTAGTTTGTTTCTAATAATCCATTTAACTGTGAGTGAGCATTAAACAAGATGAAACTTTCAGATGATATTGCTATTTAGATTTTACTATCTCCTGGTAAATTTTGGTTTTGGTGTGTTCACATGAAGAAGAAATAACAACACTTAATATTAAACCCAATTTAGACAGAAAATCTGATGGTGATAAAATACAATTCCATCATGATCATAAGACTTTGAATATTCTTGGAAATAGCAACAATTATACAAATGTGATACATTTTACAGTCACTTCATAATTTAATTAATGCAACTAATTACAACATTAGTATTGTTACATGGTGTGTTGCCTCACTCCTACTTTTAATCCTGAACAATGAGCTGAAAATTAGGAACAATTTGTCACTTACAGTTATTAATAAAATTGGGTGATAAACTGGTTGAACAAACAAATAATCAGCATTAAAGATGTATTTAAGTCCACACATCTGGTAATTACACTACCCCTATCAGTCGACCCTAAGTCCACACATCTGGTAATTATGCTACCCCTATCAGTCCACACATCTGGTAATTATGCTACCCCTATCAGTCCACACATCTGGTAATTATGCTACCCCTATCAGTTCACACATCTGGTAATTATGCTACCCCTATCAGTTCACCCTAAGTCCACACATCTGGTAATTATGCTACCCCTATCAGTTCACACATCTGGTAATTATGCTACCCCTATCAGTTCACCCAAGCATGATCATGGTGTACAGTACTTCATGATTTCTGTATAGACAATTATCAGAATCCCAGTAATAAGTTAATTCAGATACAAAGATTTTTTATTATGCTTTGCTAGAATTCAAAAATGCGCCCTTGGAATCCCCCCTTTTTTTTTTTTTTTTAAACTTTCTTGTTTAAATAATTTTTCTTTGTCCAGAATGCAGAATTTTTACATTACAGAGTATAGTTTAATGCATTGTAACAAGAGAGGGCCTGGAGTATGTTGCAAGTTTGTCATTGTTTTTGGTACCGTTATTGTTATGTTTTTGTGCAGTTGAATCATTCCCCCAGTTTTAACACAGACTCTGAGCTGGACAGAGAAATGTCATTGTTTTTGGTACTATAATTGTTGTTATGCTTTTGTGCAGGTGAATCACTCCCCCAGTTTTAAACAGACTCTGAGCTGGACAGAGAAATGTCATTGTTTTTGGTACTATAATTGTTGTTATGCTTTTGTGCAGGTAAATCACTCCCCCAGTTTTAACACAGACTCTGAGCTGGACAGAGAAATGTCATTGTTTTTGGTACTATAATTGTTGTTATGCTTTTGTGCAGGTAAATCACTCCCCCAGTTTTAACACAGACTCTGAGCTGGACAGAGAAATGTCATTGTTTTTGGTACTATAATTGTTGTTATGCTTTTGTGCAGGTAAATCACTCCCCCAGTTTTAACACAGACTCTGAGCTGGACAGAGAAATGTCATTGTTTTTGGTACTATAATTGTTGTTATGCTTTTGTGCAGGTGAATCACTCCCCCAGTTTTAACACAGACTCTGAGCTGGACAGAGAAATTAAAGGTGCTCTAGTGTGGGACTCTCTTAACTTAGTCAATTTTGGTGCTTGTGACAGAAGAAAGTGCATAGAGGAGGAGAAGAGGAGGATAAAGGATAGGCTGCTGGGAAGGGGGGTCAAAAAGGAGACCAGGTCAGTGAAACAAGTGGAAAGAAAAGTGGAGCATAGGGTTACATGTGCATTTAATGTTCGTTATGATTATTGTAGGAATACTCTCTGATTTACTTGCATAATATTGACAAAATTCCATTTGACAGTATTGAAAATCAGTTAAGATAAAATTATTACAGAATTGAATAAAGCAGTTTTCAATTTATAACTTTAAAAACACTAGAATTTTGAGGAGATGATCTTGTCACCTTAAACCAATTTTCAATCACATGCATGAACTTAAGAATTCTGTTTTAGATGATTTTTCACTCATGAATACAATGTATTTCATGCCACAATTTCTTTGAATTTATCTAATCTTTATGTGGCATGATTAGTCGCTGTAGATGAGTTTTGAATAAGCAATTCACAGTGTTTATATTGTGTAGGGAGGAGTTAGAAATTGCTCAAGCCCAGTACTTGGAGGTATTGGAAAGGTATGAGAACAATCACTTAGGGAACTTCAGACGAATATACCCAAACCCTGGCTACGAAAAGTATGAGAAATTCTTCCACAGCAGTGGCAGTCTATTCCAGGAAACTGCAGCATTCAAAGCCAGGAGTGAGATGGCGAGGTGTGTATAAAGTTCTGTTTAAGTGTAAAGAAGCACTAGAATGATATTGCCACTTAAACTGCATAGTTAATATGGAAATATTACAATTGCAGACAACAAAGAGATGAAATAGCACGAAAGAAAGAGAAACTGGAATCTATGCTGAAAGGAAAAAGGAATTCATCAACCGGACTGCGACCAGAGAGTCCTAATAGCAGACGGCGGAGATCAGTCAAGCGTGCCATTGCGCCCTCAACACGTAGATTGACAAATGCTCGAGGAAACATGGAGGTGGGTACATTTGTATGAAGTCATGCACCACCATGAGATAGAGTCCCTGTAAAATAATGAACACAAAAACATCACACGGTCCATTGTACCATTCAAAGATGTTGTGTCTTCTTAATGTAAGAAATATATTTCCAGTGCTTCATACTAGAATCATGCCGCTTTTTGTTCTTTCTTATTACCAGTAATATAGCAGAAGACATGTTTAGGCAAACAGCATTAGTGTAAAAAAAATAACACTAAAAGTATACAGTTACAGCAGTCACTCACCTGATAATGATGTGTTGTAAAATGGTTTTAACAGGTGTGTTTAAAATTCCCATTGGTTAATCGATCCGATTCGCAGGTAGCTATTTATAGTGTTCTCTCACTGATATTAACTCCAGCCCAAGTTTGAATTTGTTCTGTGACCTCATTGTCTAATTCTGCATGTTGTTTTCAAAAACAAATATTTCTTGTTTTAGAGAAAAAGAACAAATTTAAATCAAGCAAAACTAAAATGAATATTGTGTAATACAACCCATCCACACCCTACAAGTCGATGTTTTCACATTCAACAACTAAATCATGGATGAAAATGTCTTCTCTCCTAAATGTATCCCATTGTATCACATTGTAACTGGACAGATGATTATAATAAAGAGTAGGTATATAATCTTCAACAGGTGTATCTAAATTTTCCACTGCTTTCTCGCGAACAGGTATAGTTCTCACGTCATCACTAACCATGTCAGTCATTCATGGCTGAGTGATTTGTGTTCCGATTAACCTTCACGTTGCCCTAAGTCATTTTAGATTTGTGACCATCAGAATCGAGAAGTTTGGGCTTTCTGTTTGTGTGAAATGATAAAAGCTTAGATTGATGATTTGAATACATTGTGAAAAGCCTGCACCTAAATTTGTAGATTTAATCTAAAGATTAATTGTTAGAGTTTTAGTAAAGTGGATAGAATATTAATTTATGCTATAATTTAAAATCGTAGCTTCTTCTGTTGCTATTACTTATTAGATCACATTTATTATAAGTTTAAATGTAATACATATAACTGTTGTGCAGTGCCAGACAGTTTTGCATTTTATACTTCTCAATATTTGGTATTAAGTGAAGTGCAGTGTTTATTTAGAGTGGAGAAAAAGGGCAGGTTTAATATGCAAACTTGTGAAGAATCTGTCAACTTCATGCTTCAACATTGTTATGAAATTATTATATAAACCATTTCCCTTGTTAATTCATTTTGAAAACCATGTACATGTTTCTTCTATGAATAATGCCCTCATTCTCCTTTTCTTAAGATTTTGGGCAGTGAGTCCAGCAGTCAGCTGTGTGATGACCCAATTGACACAGCCAAACCCATGGACATTTTAGAGGAGGAGGAACTGGAACGAATCTCAGGGCTCCTGCAGCGCGACAACCTGGTCCGAGGGCTGGGAATCGTGGAGCATGTGTACCGCCTCCTACACTGCACCCCCGGGACCATGGGGGTGCTAAAGACCGACGCTCGTTCACTACCCCCACCACTGGTATGTATCCAGACCACTCAGTAACATTTGCCTCTCTCAAGGTTTTCTGTTCACACCACTGTCTTATTTTTGTGCTGTGCTACGTATAAACAACTTTTGCATCAACAGGTACACATACAAACCAATTCCATTGTGACTAGGCCCGGCTCCCAGGTAATCTGCATGACTGCTTCCCCACCCAACATTAACTGTTCAGTATTTATTATCCCATTAATATGTTGTTACTGTAGAGAGCTACATAGGTTCTGTGCTTTAGCAGCTCTGTGTTATGTATGTGATGAACAGTTTGTGTCATTTCTACAAGATATATATATGTGAACTTCGCCAGTAGGAGACTTTAACGGAAGAAGCTTTTGGAATAGGGGACACAGTTGGCTAGCTTTCAAATGATTTTAGATCATGTAGAAGGAGGAAATTTTATGTTTGGACAGCTTTAATAATGAAATACCTTACAGGTGATCATACAACACACACAACTGATCCAGATGTTATATATATTCCTACGTGTATATTTCCATAATGTGGTCCATTTTTAGGCTATGTTGCCAATGAATCGTCCCAGCACTGAGATACACTTGACCAGAAACTTGTTTTCGGTATGAACTGTCCTTTGATTATTCAGCAGCATTTAATCATTGAACATACACTAATGCTTAGATAGCCAGAATACTATGCATACTCTTTATAAGTAGAAGTGGTGATACTGTTGAATTGAGGCTTTTGAAGTCATGGGTCTATCTAGATTTATCTATTCATACCATGGTACTAAATTCCTTCCATCTTTTCTCCTCTTTTGACAAGCAGTCATTTCAGTTACTCTCTGGTCTGTTTAAGGAAAGATAGAAAAGACCTGTCTGTTTTATAAGAGCTTATTGTATGTGTAAAGCCATGTTAGAGCTGATGAATACCTTGCATGATGAACCTCCTGCTCAGATGCTGCTTCACGGTTCACATTCTGTAATTATGTTTCACAGCAAACACAGCCACGTGTCCATATTGTCGTCACAGCTTTCAGTTCTTTTCACAAACAACTAAGCAAATATTTCTCATGCTCACACTAGCGTACATGTATTGGTGATGAATTAGGAACTTTGGTCTAAAAAATTATGACGCCATGGGCCATGATCTCTGTGGATTTTATCAAAACTACGATATGATTATGTAGTAGAATATCCAAGAAAATTGTGATGATGATTCCTCATTCTTTGTCTTACTTATATAAGGATAATATATATATATATTATGTACACTAGAGCGGTCTATTCTGTTTACTAGATTAACATTTTAACACCAATGTAGAGAATGATAGAGATCTAACAAACCTTCCACCTACTGCATGAAAATATTTGTTTCAGTAGTGTATGCGATTTTATGTTTTGGTGTTTTGTTTAATATTTTACACCATGCTATCTCTCATTTTCATATGAATTAATATGAATATTCCTCATCTGCTTAACCATGTTTTGGCTCAATATAATTGATTTTTTTTTTTAAATCTGGGGGTTTTAAGGGTGACTTGAACCTTCTGAATATAATGAGCCATGAACATAGGCAGATGGGGAGGGGAGATAATCACTCCTGCATGATATGATCACTTCTGTCCTCTCTCTGCACTGCACAGGATCACCAGAGATGGCTGTGTTCTAAACGTCCAACTGAGTCCTGCCTCGCCGGAAGGCCCGCCCCCATTAGAATTAAGGACAGACAGTATTACAAAAAACTTTTGGATAGATATTTCGGACATAATCATGCCTTGGCCAATGACAACTATGGTAAACCAGACAAAAAAAATTCTAGGCAAATGGCACAGACTCATTCGAGATGTGCCAACGGGTATCAAGGTGGCATGTTCTGCCCCACCCGAGATGATCGCCAGTTCCCTCATGTTAGATTGTCTTATAGTACAAGTGATAGAAAGGTGGTGCTAACCCACCAGGCGGGCCCGCCCGATGACTCTGAGGCAGAGGAGCTGTTTGACCTGGAGGTTGGTAACTGTGTGCCAAATGTTGCTGAGTTGTTATATTCTGTGTTGTTTGAGTTGCTAATTTTGATCTGGATTTTTTTTCCTGTTCATTTGGCTGTTCTTTTCCTATATTTTGTCAGTTGGTGTGATGCCTCATCTTAATTTCAGCTTCACAATACTGTATGTTAACTTCAATGCTTTTTGGATGCTTCTATTTCCCTTGACTTAAATGTAGCCCTTTCATCAATATCTTGGTGACTATGCTTTGTAATCTTGTAACTCTGAGCAGAATTAGGCCTCTGATGATGCTAGAGATATATAATGTGTATGGTACTGCCTGTTATGGTTTGAAAACTACATGTAATATTACATGATTTGAAAGTAAAGGGAATACTAACAGAAAAGAATTGTTCTGACATATGTATGTATATATATATATATCTTGTTCTGAATATTCAGATTATTTATTTCTGGGAACTTAAATGATTTTTTTGACATGTTTTTTCTATTAATGGAAACTATATAAAGCTTTGATTTGTGATTTTGTGGGTGTGTGTTGGCCAGATTATATAGAGTGACAAAATGTTGTGGTTTATTGCTTTCAAACCCCATGTATGAAATAACCATGCACTAATTCTGCACAAATACACCACTGTATACCCCATCACAAATTTCCTGCAATTGTATGTAACAATGTAATATTTCTCTCTCCATTTTATAGCATGAATAATTAAAGATCAATTTCGTGCGTGGTTTTTCTCTTTCTTGCAAGTAATTCTCTTTAACACTGACAACCTTCCCTCTTTTGTTTACTAGACATTAGTGCAGTATGTAT
Source organism: Ostrea edulis (assembly GCF_947568905.1). Taxonomy (NCBI): domain Eukaryota; kingdom Metazoa; phylum Mollusca; class Bivalvia; order Ostreida; family Ostreidae; genus Ostrea; species Ostrea edulis. The sequence continues at coordinate 78,004,386 of NC_079168.1, forward strand.
TGAACTTTCATGATCAGTTTTTCTGAAGATCGAAGTAGTTATGCACTTAGAAATTTATTATTTATGAAACAGTTACAGAGCTTTTAACACCAAAGCTTAATGTCTCACATGTATATAATCTAACACCACTAGCTTGTCGACTGTGTTTTTACTCTTTCAGAGTGGTCGCAACTACGAGCTAACACATCGAAGTCTTCGTTTCCTTAACCCCTGCTACCACAGCACCCCTTCTCTGCACGCCACTCTTAGTCAAACCACCGCACTGCAACCTATAACACACCTCACTGCTTCCACCTCCAAACTCCCCCTCCCAATTAACAGGGAACTAGCCCCTCCCAATCCTCTGGCCAACCCCCCAATGAAACACAGCCTCAGTTATACTCATCTTGAACCTTTCTCTCAAACGTCTGCACCTTTGTACACTCAGCCAAGCTATGGATCTGGGCGTAGCACCACAACCTGGCAGACCAAGTCTGGCAGCCTTGGAAGCCTCAATGAGAAGACGGTGCCATCTTACCAGGTAACGACCTCCATGTGTAGGGGATGCTTGGTGAGGGTGGGATAGTATTAGCTGCTGCATCCATATAAAGGGGCTTTCACACACCATTATCAAAAAATAACACATTGTTAAAAAAGATTTAAATGGCAGCGAGTCTGAGCAAAAATAAAACTGGAAATGTTTTCTTTATTTTTTCGAATTTTGTCACATATCTCATTAGCTGTGAATTAAAACATTAGACTTTTTTGGGGTAATTTGTAGATCACACATTTGAATCTCATGTGAATTTTAAAAAAAAAATTCTTTATGATTTTACAGTAAAATGTAAGTTTTTGCTACATTAAGCAATTTTTTTTAAATTTCTATCATCACAACTTTATTACCTTCATGAGAATTTTAATTGGTGTGTTATACCTCCTCTAGTACAAATCATTAATCTACAGATTATACCCAGCTGTAGTACAAATTATTAATCTACAGATTATACACAGGATCTCCAAAAGTGCTATTCAGTCTTACTAAACAAAGGAAGTTGCATTCTCTGTATTGGTAAAACACACACACTTACTAAATAGGGTCCAATTATTGTGTAAAATTGTTTGAAAAATAATTTTCTTTTAAAGTTAGAAAGTTACCTGTATGTATTAAAACTTGGGGAAGTGTATTGATCAAAATATACCATGTGATGCATAGACAGGTAATTGTTTTATAGGCAGCGGGTGTTCACAGGCTTCAGATCTGGCGTCTTGCAACCCCAAGATGGAAAAAGGCATTTACATCATTTGTATACATGCATGATACCTCTGTCTTTTCTAAAGTTACCTAATATATTTTGTTTTAGCCAAGAATTACTTGAACTCCCATCAACAGAATAGTGTGCAGGGGGTTTTTTTCCCCGGCAATTCAAACCATCACTAGAGCTTTTTGAAATCTACAACTTTACAAAGCATTAATTTTGGATACACAAATAACTTGCTGTGGAAGCAATCGAGTTCATGGGGCTCAATTTTCGTGGATTTTTCGTGTATCCATATCCTAAGAATTTCAAACCACAATGAAATACACAATTCATGTAATGCTCCTGCATTAGTCAGCCTTAATTGCCAAGGAGACTTTACTTGCTTTTAGTTTAAAAAAAAATAGAAACTACAGATCCATGAAACTATACATTTCAACAAAATGTCAAATCTGAACAATCCATGAAAATTGCCTCCTATAAATTGAAATGGTTTCACAGTATTTCTTTTATCAAATTATCTGATATAACATAAGATTTTTTTTTTTATTATTTATTTTTTATTTTGTTACTGTTTTTTGCAGTTTGTTATGTGTGCTAACTAAATGCAGACTTTGATTTGAGACAATGGTAAACTAATGATAACACTTTTTGAAGAAGTTAATTTGATAGTAAAAGATATTATCCAGAATTTGCTGGCTGGATATGTTGCTTGCAATGTGTTGTTAATAGAAGTGACTTGTAATAAAAATAAATTTTGACTTACAATAGAAATGGTTGCTCAAGAACTATAGTTACTACCAATACCGGAATTACTTGGTAAGCCTGCAAGGTTCTGGTGATAAATGTTAGAATCTGATAGGAGGTGGCAATATTAGTGTAACTTGGTGGTAATCTGATTTTTTTTTTTACAAAGGACATGGAAAATCTATCCGTAATTTTGTGTGAAGGCTTTAAAAATAAAACTAGTAACTATACATTTACACTATTCACTTATTATCTGTCAATCTAATTGAAATTAGATGTTGGATCCGCTTGCATACTCGCTACACAAACATCTAAAAACATCCCATAGAGGGTCACGTCAGAGGTCAAATTCGGTATCACTCTAGACTTATCGGCTTCAACAAACATTCAATGATTTTGCCAGCGGTGATTTCATTGGTCAATCGAATTTGACCTCTGACGTGACCCTCTACGGGATGTTGTTAGATGTTTGTGTAACGAGTATGCGAGCGGATCCAACATCTAATTTTAATTAGATTGATTATCTGTATACTTATTATGTACATAAAGTTATTGAATTGAAATTTAGTAAATGATATAATTATGCATATGGTGAATTATTAAAAATCATTTTTGAATATTCTTTTTTATTTCTCCATAAACTTGATACGATATCATTTTGAAAATTAATCTGCACTCTTTTGCTTTATACACCTTTTCACACTTGGAAAATTATTTATCTTTTGGAATTTCATTCTAGTGATTTATGTCTTTATAAATTAATGATGTGTAACAGATATGTATATTCTTTATTACTAAGCTGTGTCTTTTTTTATTCAAATGTGTGATGTAACCAGTGAAATTTCATACTAACTGATGGTACTATATTTTACAGAGGAGCAAATTTGTGAGAAAGCCATTAGGTGGAACAAACCGTACAACATCCACAACAATCATACAGGACTCTGAATTCCGCAGCAACATGGCGCACTTAATGGACACGGAGGCAGAGCGTAATCGTCTGTTGGCACGGAATGGGTATGGCTCGGACTGGCGTTCTGATGCCACGACTCCCAGCAGTCTACAGAAACGCACACTAAGTGCACATGGGCAACGAAAAGAAGGTGAGCCCTCTTCCTTACCTTTCACTGTTTGTAGTTAGATTTAGCTTTTCAAAGATGGAAAGATATATTAATGAAAAAAATTATTATAGTGACTCAGAAATGCTGTTTTAATTTTTGTGAAACCGTTTGAACACTTGATAAATTTTCACTGGAATGTGTTTCTTTAGTTCTTTTCATAGCAGACTTTATATAATGTAAAAATGTTATTCTGAAGTAATGAAAGTTTATCCCTTTTTTCCACATTAAATCTAAAATGATTTCTTTGCTGTGTTTTCTGATGGTGGTCTCTTTACCCTTTTCCATGTCTCAGTTGATAAAGTAAGTCTATTGCATGGAGTCTAGATGGCAGTTTGTTTGAGACTCTAGGATCTGCTTGGTTTTCTTGCTACTGTGCAACACACACAGGATTTCCAAACATTTCTAGCATAGAAATCTGTAGCAGACATTTCTCTATCCTCTGACCATTTCATACTTTAGTCTTTAATGTAGATGTGGAGCAGTCTCAAGATTCACACAAACACACACACTTACACATATACACACATACCTTTGTGCACACACAAAGAGACCGAATGTGCTATGATTTCACATGTACTGCTACACTGTTCAGTGTGTAATTTTTCATCTTGTTTGTATTGTTGTGAAACTGTGATACAAAGCATTCTTATTCATCCAAAAGAGATGTTACTATGTTAAAATTAAGGGGATTAAGTAACAAATCATGAACACAAATGACCTAACTACACTGTATAGTGTTGTTTTGGAACATGACCTTGATGCATACAAGTTTTAACATCCTAGGTAGTGAGTGGTGGCATTGGTTACTTACAGGACATAAAATACGTAGGGCACGCAAATGCAAATCAGGTACAGACTTAGAAGGTGTACTACAGCACACCTTTAACTGCGACGTAATTATACTTCTGAGATATTGTTGTCCCTATAATTTCACTGTACGTGTTCTAATTGTTGACAACATCCTTGTTGAAATTGCACAGGTTGGCGATCCTCACAGCCAACAAACCAAACATTGTGGCAGTATCATTTAGGTATGAAAGACAAGCAGACGACCCTTGCATCCCTGTGTATGCCCTGTGTCATCATGGGGATGAAAGGCGTCATTTCTGCTTATTTTCAAGCACCCTGTTTTTTTCTGCATTCTTTGCAATATGTGCTTCTAGTTTATACTTTAGTTCAGTCAATAGAACAATCCATATTCTTTTTTGCCTTTATTCCAACTAGATGTGTATCATGAACTGAAACTGAACTGTTTATAGATGTAATGTTTTGGCTAGAGAATCATTTATACTCATACATGAAGATACTTTCACAATTTTTAGCATATATTTTGTCTGCAGTTTTGAGGTGCTTGTGTAATGAATTTGCCTTACCAGCTGAATTAGATTTCTTTTGTTGATGATTGAAGCAGAGCTTCACAGAAAAAAGGAGTTGCATGTTGTGGGTTTTTTTTAATTTGCTGATAAGATGTGCTCAGCCTGGTGTAGTTCATTAGCAAGCATGTCACTTGTTACTTCTTTTTTTTTACCATTTCCTTTCACCAGTCTTTTTTACTTTGAGATCATTTTGTTATTAAAATCACTTGTCAGATCACATTGAAACCGACTCAAATAGTGCCAAAACATGCGTCGAGCTCCCTCCGTCAGTAAGTAAGTAGCAATGCACATCCCTAGTGTAGTTTTCACGACAAATGTTCAAATGTTTTTGTTGTTGTTGAATGGATATTAAAACTTCCTCAACTATCCCCTATCCCCATGTCCTACAAGAATTTTAATGAAACAATTTCCACCATGAATGGTTAGCGTTTAATGTTCAATTTAACAATTTTATGCTTTATCAAATTTCTGTTTGCAAATGGTAGAAATTAACATTTAATCTTTTACTTTAGCTTTTGTGCTGCCTGTATAAAGATTGTTAACTTTGACCAAAAATACCCTCTCCAAATTCTCCGTTGTTAATTTTTGTCAGTATGAATTTGTGGTGTTTTTGAACTGGGAAAGTTGTGAAAAATACTTCATGTTGCTGTTTTAACTGGTGATGGATGTATTCTTAACTATCATATATTATATTTATCTTAAATTAACACTATCATTTAAAAATTTTGTTATAATAATAGTACAGGAAACTTGTCAATGAAAAATCTCCATTTTTCATGTAATGCATGCCATTAAGTTTTTGATAATAAATGATATGCATGGTAAATGATTGGTATAGGATTCATCTTTGAATGTTGTAATTTTCAGACTTGCCACGCGTCACATCCAATAACGGTCCGCCGGGTCTATCAGTGGTGTCGGCCCCTGCCCCGGTAATGCAACGACCTGAGCTGGGCCGGCCCGATGCCAAATCATCAGGGACATCATCTGCTTTGAGCAGAGGAGCATCTCAACAGTCCATGCCTGTAGAACCACAGCCGGGAACCAGCACACGGTCCACCAAATCACAGAGGATCCGAGGGGCATCCAACAGCCTCCGACTGAGGCAGCTAGAAATGAGAGAGAATCATGCCATTGTGTTTAGCTGAGACTGTTACAATGCTGTACCAGTGGTGACTAGTTAGCATGTGTGATCACATGCTGTTTGTGTTGGACAACCGGATCTCTAGAATCTGAGACATGGATTGTTAAGACTACTAGGGACAGATTGCTTTTGCAATTGCCAACTGTGATAATCTCATTCCTTCATCGTTTTTAATCACTTATAAGATATTAAAGTTCATTTCATTACAGGATCGGGTCATGTATTAAACTATCCGAGATTCTTAGACTTTTTTGTTCAGAAGTTTTGCCTACATTAAGCACATAAGAATTTTTATTTATGTGTGAATGTGACAATGTGACATTTGTTAAAGCGACACTTTTCTGATTGCACATACATTCCCTGATAAATGCGTTGTGATGCGTGAGACTGTGATATATTGAAAACGTCCCTGTTGCTGACGTGACTGAGAAATGTGTCGGTTTTTACAAAGAAATAAGTGCAGATTTTGTATTTTATTTACAGTATTTATAAACTGTTATTTAAGTCTGCCAATAGTTCTATATTTCTATGTATGTGTGCCAAACTTGTACAAAGTAAATGTTGTGATAGTCCAGTTTTCTGTGGTATATTGGTAAACTACTTCTCTGGTATTAGTACTAAGTATGTTGTAATTGAGAGCATGTGAATGATTCCCCAGAAAACCTGTTGGTATATATGACAATTGTCCCTCTTAGGGGAGACAACTTTTATTTTTCATGGTAGACATTGAGGGGTAGGACTCGTATTGTGGTACTGTAACACAGCTGTTTTGCCTTCTATTCAGCTTAAGCCTTGCAGATTTTACTGAACCTAACTCATCTTGCCAAACTGATCAAAAGTATTATGTTGATGGTATGTAGTTTGTCATGACTTTGTATAGGTTTGTAGTGATATCCAGATCATCTGAATATTCAAGATTATCCCCCTTTAGTAGCATAATGATGTAATAAGGTGAGAAAAATATTCCAGGGTCTTGCAGAAATCAATAGCAGACTGACTTATCCGTCCACAATTTCTTCAGATTTAATCCATTTATTATTGAGAAGAATGTGTCTTTTAAACTAATACTGTGTATCTTGAAGATAATTGAATTAATAAACGAACTCATTGATTGTATCGTTTTGATTTATTTGATGATCAAACTGGAAATGATTGTTTTGATATCACATACATGTCCTATGAAGTAAGTGTATAAATAAAATCAACTTGTGGCCTTACTCAGAATCCTGAGATCATAGTACCAGAATTCTGAGATCATAGTACCAGAACAAACTTTAATTTGCCATGCATATTCCAACTTAAAGCTTGAAAATTCTTTTATGGCCCATTAAGGTTCATTTATGAAATCTAGACTACACGAGATATTGCTGTCAGAATGATTTGATTTATATAATACATACCCTTGTGCATGGTTCTTCAAAAGAAGGATTTTCAAAATGTAGTCCTATATAAAACATTTAACTTTGAATGTGCCCATACTGGGGCCATGGTGTGATTGAACTTTAATTGATATTTATAAGAATATGTGCATTTTAATCGGACATTATGAGACCGTTTTAGTTCTTGAGATGAAAATTTTTAAAGGTCATGGTGTGAGCTTATTTGAATTTACACTACTTGATGTTGAGATAGTGTATAATAGTAGTTCTAGGAAAAGACTTATTAATGGTTCTTGAGGAGACTTTCAAAGAGCATATTCCTTCATGTATGGAAAATTTCAATTGATTAATTGTTGTAAGGCTGTAGATCTCAGTAGTTTTTGTTTTGAAATCTAGCAGGAGTTTTAAATATCCATTTCTTTATCGATTGCTATTTTTGCCTTCACACTCAGGAGCAGGCACATAATCCTGGATAAGTTAACCGTTTCATGCCTGAAGTGGGTTCACTAAGACTGAGCATGATTAAACCAGGAATTTATCGAGGTTCTTTTTACCTTTCCCCTTTTAACAAACAAAAATATATATATATATAAAACCCTTTTACAGGTAAGACATTCCAATCAATTGTAGAAAACTCTAAAATTGTAGAATTTTCCAACAAAGGTTTCATATTGTGACAGAGGTTTCTTTTGCCTATTTCATAATCATTTTTTATCAACAGAATCTAATAAGGCCAAAAAAAAAAATATGTTGGTTTCCACTTTCACCTAAACAAATTTAAGGGTCAGTAGGTAGGTAGTTGGAATATGTTAGTGCATAATAAGTAAGTCAATAAATATACTCTTGTTGTAGTGATGACATTTGCAAAATCTGTGAGAATGGAAAAAAAATGTGTTGGGGTTGGCAGAAACCAACATTTTTATTTAGTTTTTTGCTTAATATAGATTTTGATGATATGTCATTTATTAGCTCACTTCAGCCGAAATTATAAGTTGCCTGAAAGCTTCCTGACATTGAGTAGATTCAAATCATGAACCCTAGGGGTAGGATGGGGCCACAATAGGGGTGGTAATATACAGGGAATTATAATTAAAACATTCTTTTCAAAAGAAACGGGACTACGTACATAATACCAAATGCAAATGTTCCCAAATTGTTTAGATTCAATTAATTTTTAGGTCACCTGAGTAAAATCGGATAACCTAGCTATTGCAATTGCAGGTCTAGCTGCGTCTGTCGTTGCGAGTTAACAATAGAACATTTTTAACTTCTTGATAACTACCATAAATCCAATTCTTTTCATATTTGGTGTAAAGCATCTTTTGGGCAAGGGGGACATATATTGTAAATTGCAGGACTCGCCATTTTTAAAAATAGCGAGAATCACGAGTCTTTCCGATATGACCTTAAAAATAGATATCCTGTGTTGCGGCTGGTGTTGGCACGTTAAAGAACCCTCATTGCTACGGTCCTGTGCACAACGCACGTCTACATCAGTAACAATTCTCAAAACAACGTTAACTACATCTTCGCTAGCCAAGGGTGACGATACACGGCGTTCGTCTTTCACCATGTATCGTCATCCTTGGCTAGCGAAGATGCGTTAACTAATGAAATCCTTAGTAACAAATCAAAATAAACAATCCCTGGGATACAATACAAATGAAAAATTATACAATACAAATGGAAAATATAGAATGCAAATGAAAAATTATACAATACAAATGGAAAATATAGAATACAAATGGAAAAAATATACAATACAAATGAAAAATACAAAATACATATGGAAAATTATACAATACAAATGAAAAATATCAAATATTGCAACTTTTGACATGCCATACTATTCCTCTTTAAAGATATCTCATAAATCTTATAAAGGTTATAATTAGTTATAAAAGTTATAAGATATCTTCTACGAGATATCTTGTATCCTTTATAAGATATCTTATAAAAGTTATAATTAGATATCTTATAAGAATTATAAGATATCTTCTAAAGTTTACGAGATATCTTGTATCCTTTATAAGATACCTTATAAAAGTTATAATTAGATATCTTATAAAGTTTATGAGATATCTTATATAGTTTATAAAATATCTTATATTTTGAGATATCTTATAATCTGTAAATTATGTGAGATATCTAATAAAATATATGAGATATCTTATAGACTTTCTTTTATAATTAAGATATATAAAAGTTATAAGATATCTTATAAAGTTTATGAGGTATCTTATAAACTTTATGAAACATCTTATAAAACATATAAGATTAATCATATATGTTTTATAAGATATCTTATAAAAATCTTTTATAAGATATCTCATAAACTTTATAAGATGTCTTGCTTAGGACTGAAACGATACGCCCCCTTTATGATTCGATACGTACTGCAATACTTATGCCACGATTCAATACTTTCAATACGATACAATTTACAGAAGAAACCAATAATAAATTTGAAGAAAAAATTTGATTACCAAGATTCACAATCATAATTTAAAAGGCAAAATGTTTCCAAACTGCCAAACAGTAAGATGCCTGTTGGCTCTGTAATTCAAACTGATAAAATACATTATTATTTTCATCAGACACAAGGTAAACAAGAATCTAAACGTTATTGGCTGCCATTTTGTCCCTAATGAAGGTAAAAACAAGAGATGTTTGTAAAACACATATGCCCCCATGGTGCAAAATTGAAAAGGGTTATATACACACATCATTTAATTGAGAGTAGTATCATCAATTCAAAATATTCAGACAATATCTTCCTATGTCAAGAGTGGATTGACCATGTGACCTAAAAATCAATAGGGGTCATCAACTTCTGAAGATGTACCGGTGTACCAAGTTTGATATCTGTCAAGCAAATGGTTCTCAGGATATTGAGCGGACAGTATATTCCGATGTCCAGTTTGACCTTGACCTTTGACCATGTGACCTCAAAATCATTAGTAGTCATCTTCTCCTGAAGATGTACCAGTGTACCAAGTTTGATGTCTGTCAAGCAAAGGGTTCTCAAGATATTGATCAGACAGTATATTCCTATGTCCAGTTTGACCCTTAACCTTTGACCACGCTACCTCAAAATCAATAGGTGTCATCTTCTATTGATGATGTACCAATGTACAAAGTTTAATGTCTGTCAAGAAAAGGGTTCTCAGGATATTGAGCAGACATTATATTCCGATGTCCAGTTTGACCTTTGACCATGTGATCTGAAAATCTATAGGGGTCGTCTTCTCCTGAAGATGTACCAGTGTAACAAGTCTGATGTCTGTCAAGCAAAGGGTTCTCACGATATTGAGCGGACAGTATATTCCTATGTCCAGTTTGACCTTTGACTATGTGACCTCAAAATCAATAGGAGTCATCTTCTCCTGATGATGTACCAGTGTACCAAGTTTGATGCATGTCTGTCAAGCAAAGGGTTATCAAGATATGGAGCAGACAGTATATTCCTTTGTCCAGTTTGACCCTTGACCTTTGACCATGTGACCTCAAATTCAATAGGGGTCATCTTCTCCTGAAGATGTACCAAGTTCGATGTCTGTCAAGCAAAGGGTTCTCAAGATATTGAGCGGACAGTATATTCCTATGTCCAGTTTGACCCTTAATCTTTGACCATGTGACCTCAAAATAAATAGGGGTCATCTACTCCCTAAGATGTACCAGTGTACCAAGTCTGATGTCTGTCAAGCAAAGAGTTTTCAAGATATTGAGCGGACAGTATATTCCTATGTCCAGAGTAGATTGACCCTTGACCTTTAACCTTTTGACCTGAAAAACAATAGGGGTCCTCTTCTTTTTATAACCAACAAACATATGAAATATCATTACGATCAAGTGAATGGTTCTCAAGATATTGAGCGGACAACATGTGGTCTACCGACCGACCGACCGACCGACAGGTGCAAATCAATATGCCCCTCTTCACAGGCCGAGCCTGGTGTATTTTAATGAACCCGTTAGTAACAAACATATCGAACCGAAAATCGAGGCATCTATTTTATGAATTGAACATTGAATCGAGCGTTTAGATTGGACTGAGCGAGTATCGATATTTCGGTGAATTTTTTCAGCCCTAGTCTTGCTTAATATATAAGATATCTTATAAACTTGATGAGATGAGTCTTGTATGGTTTATGAGATGAGTCTTGTGTAGTTTATAAGAGATATATCTGACATATTCTATGAAGTATCTTATATCTGTAAATTATATGAGACTTCTTTAAAAAAAATTATCAAAGGTCTTATTGAAAATAAAAAAAAAATCTCATAAGATATTTATGATATCTATATCATATGAAGCAGAATTTATTCAAAAACTTCTACGTGAGAAGAAAAAATCTCTCGCTGTGACCTTCAATTCGACTTTTAGATATATCGATGACGTTTTGTCTATTAACAATGATAGCTTTCATTCATATGTCGATTTGATATATCCCTGTGAGCTCGAAATAAGGACACAATAGAGTCGTCCACTTCTGCTTCATACTTAGATATTTTATTGAAAGTAGACATTAACGGCAAACTGACAACTCAACTGTATGACAAACGGGATGATTTCAGCTTCTCCATTGTCAACTTCCCATATTTGTGTTGTAATATTCCATTATCACCTGCATATGGTGTTTATATATCTCAGCTGATTCGATATGCAAAAGCTTGTTCTGGATGTAGTCAGTTTTTAAATCGAGGTAAGCTACTGACAAACAAGTTGATGGTACAGGGATTTCAACAGTCTCGATTGAAGTCAGCATTTCGCAAATTCTATGGTCGTTATAACGATCTAGTTCGTCAATACAACCTCGCATTGGGTCAAATGCTGTCTGACGTGTTTCATACCGATTGTTGCCGTTCTTGGCACACTGATTTTGACTGCAGATAACTCCGTTTACCTGATCAGGATATAGGGCTCACGGCGGGTGTGACCGGTCAACAGGGGATGCTTACTCCTCCTAGGCACCTGATCCCACCTCTGGTGTGTCCAGGGGTCCGTGTGTGCCCAACTATCTATTTTGTATTGCTTGTAGGAGTTATGAGATTGATTTGTTCGTTATTTTCACCTTGCATATAGAGGAATAAATATGAATATGGTGTGCAAATAATAGGGCTTTCATACATATGTCATACACATGTATATATTCCATGTGATAAAACCTTTTTCTGTGTCAAAGTTTATAACCTTGTGATCTTGACCTTGGAGTTTGACATACAGTGTATGTATATATGTATACGTTTAAGAAAATGAAACATATAAAATATTTCCTGAACCATTTAAGATAGGACTGTCATTTTATATATTGATTATTATGGCAAGATCTTTCATGTGATACTATAGTGTTTGACCTTGTGACCTTGAAGTTTGACATTAATTTAAAAATTTTAAAAACTGACCTTTTCAATATCTTCTGAACTATTTTAGGTAAGATCGATTAATTCTAATATTATGCATATAGATTTCTTATAATTTCTGTGGAAACGGGGGGGGGGGGGGGGGTATATAAATACCCCCCCTCCCGTTTCCACAGAAATTACCCCATGTAGTGTGAATTAATTTTCAGTAACGTCAGAACCCTTGAAAATTTTTTATGGGAATAAATATATATATATATATTAAAAATCACAACAGCGGGGCAAAGCTAGGTGACTTGGGTGAACGGTGTGGCCCAAGGGCCTCTTGTTCGAAAATTGGATAAAAGTTGATCGTATTCAACTTGTCACACAAGTAGGTCTATTATAAGAATAAAAAATCTTTGAAAAATTAAGATTTTGCTAAGTAAAATACAAAAGAAAATTACGGTAATTAAGTTTCAAACTCTATAACAAGATTCTCTGTCATTACCAATCTCTGGTTGGCTTGACTAATAATGTATATACCCACCAAGAATGACACTATAAAATGTTATGCAGTTTTTTTAAAAATCGGGTTCAAAATAAAAACAGAAAAAAATCATCGGGTGCGAGCTACACATAAAAGCTTGTTCGAATTTTCTCTGAATAAAATGGAGAAGTTGGGAGTTCATCGAGACGCTCTTCAACCGATGTCAGTCCGTGGATTTTTAGAATCATGGGATCCATCAGCCATACCAGGAATGGACAGAGGCTCAGTTGATAATGAGAAGGCAATGCTGCAGACATTTTCCTCAGAGATGGGAATTCCTGTAGACACGCTTCAGGAGCTCAACATCGTGTGTGGGTAGGTCCAAATAAATACTATGAGCAAGCCCCTGTGGTCCAGATTCAGGCGAGATCGAGTCATCCTGGCGGTATTTCCGAGTAGACTTCGGTTCAAATATTAAGATATGTTAGCCCTTCAATTTAAGAATAGAAAGTATATTTTGTCCACAGGGGTTTCTTTATTCTCTTTAGAGAAGTCGAGAGGCATAGCCTTCATCGACTTCTCTTCACAAGCATTCATATTTTGATTCTGGAAAACGTGTAAATGCCGGAGTCGGTGACGATTTATGCTTCGACCGACGTTTCGACTCAGATGTGCCTGCCCTGGATTTACGCAATAGACAGCTTGTTTTCAAACATTTAGCAGTAATGCACAAAACCGTCACAAGGAAATAACACTTACTTGCTTTTAATCCATTTTCAACATGTCCCCTGTCCCGGGTTTACATTAACTGGTCTTGGGAGTTGTCAAAATAGGGGACCAGTTAAGAGAAAGTAAACAGAGTTGTGATTTAAACCCGGGACAGGGGACATGTTGAAAATGGATTAGGCTGTCTAAAGTTAATTCTACGTTTAACGTCACCCGCGCGCGTAGGTTTCTGCGAAATTGCTGTTTTGAAAAAACAAAGAAATCCGGATTTGAAGTAGTCGTTCAGGTTTGGTTTTTCATTTAGCGACTTAAAGGGACTGATTCACGATTTTACCCAAAATTTTGTTTTTCACTTTTAATGATCAAAATCTACTGTCTAATGTGTTTGAAAGATTTCAAATGAAAATTAAGGTTATACATCATCACAGAAGCTCATTTTAGAGAGTTTATTATCTGTTTTGTAAACAAAGATTGCGGTATGCTATTGTTTACGAAATTTTCAAAAGAAATGGATATCGATCTAAGTTTATAATATCTTTCACATTACAAGCATTTTGGGAGTAAAATGTGTCATCTAAAAGTTAAAATTTGTGATTATGCAAAATTAAGATGAATTATTTACAAAATCAATATTTCACTTGTTTGTTTGTTTACATAAAAAGATTCGAGTCTTTGTTTACATAACACAGGTTTAAGGCTAAAATATTGCTTTCATTCTTGCATTCAGAAGGTCAACATTCTGGCTGTCAACATTAAATGAGTTATATTTTTAATGTTTAACATCAAAAATGAAAAATATTTTGATAAAAAATCGTGAACCAGTCCCTTTAATTCTACATCCTGTGTAAGAGGAAAACGCACTGAAAAATTTAATCAGAGGCCCTTAAATGAAGAAAATGGAAGTATATGCCATTATTAAAGTAAAGAAAACGTACAAAGATGGTTTGAACCGAACTAATCTCAGCGAGATTCGTCGAGGCTGGATATTTGGACTGATGCCTCTTCCAAATGTCAGACCAGTGTCACACAAAGTGATTCGGGAAATCTTGCCTGAAATTCAGCCACTTTTTGTGATTAAAATGGGTTAAGCAATTCCTTGATCGCTTCAACTTTTCGTCTTAGACACCCTATTAACTCCCTATCACATTTCATATTTACCCTCTCAACACTGAAGAGTTCCAATGTACTATTTCATGACAGTTTGTACTACGATTGGAAATACAGAACTTGCTGATTGATAATTACTTTGTACAAAGCATTTAATCATAAAAATTAAAAGCATTAAAAAAAAAACTGTAATTATTTAATCAATTTATTTGAAGGCATCCTAAACTATCGGAATCCTGCCTTGTATTTGTAGATGTGAAGGTACAATCCTGATCTTTTAGTTGTGGTACACCAGATTAGCATCTTCCTTTCAAAATTGTATTTAAAAAAAAATCAACACAGAACAAAGTAAAGCATATTTTAAACTTTAAGATGTGTCATTATAAAAATGTATGAAATATTGTCATCATAATTTTAATTGTAACTGAGTCACATGTGTCTAGCAACTATTTCCACAAAAGGAAGTTTTCCTTTAGTTTGCTATGTTTGTGGTGATGAAAATCCATTGGATGTACCACTTGATATTATCGCAAGCCACTCCTCTGCTCACCCAATCTGCATGGTGTGTTCGCAGAAGGGATACAAACCCAGATGAAGGAAAAGGTCTTTGCTGGGAAAACGCAAAAATTGACTTGGACTTGAAAATCAAATCCCACAATGTGTTTAATTTGACATATTACGTTTTTGGTCACTAAATTGGGTGATGTCTAATTGAAATTGTTGATTTTTGGGTCACTGAATAGGTGATATTCAATAAATACACATTTGTTTAAAATTTTTGTTTGTTTATTTTTTTCCTCCCTCCCTCGTAGGTTTTGAAGTTTTGAGGTGACGTTAAAGGTAGAATTAATTTTGAACAGCCTTAAAAGCAAGTAAGTGTTATTTCCTTGTGACAGTTTTGTGCATTACTGCTAAATCTTTGAAAACAAGGTGTCTATTGCGTAAATCCAGGCACATCTGAGTCGAAACATTGGTCGAAGCATAAACCGTCACCGACTCCGGCATTTACACGTTTTCCAGAATCAAAATATGAATGCTTGCGAAGAGAAGTCGATGAAGGCTATGCCTCTCGACTTCTCTAAAAAGAGAATAGGGTTTCTTATCCATTTTGTTCCCAATCTATATATTATATCTAACAAGAGATGACTCAAAAATAGGAAACCGGTTGTAAACAAAGCTCAAATTCACCTTAGTTCCAAGAAACAGATCGAATCTCCCTATATAAAGGGCGTTAAACAACTCCTGCAATGAAACTAACAGCACTCGCTTCGCTGCAACCCGAGTTCGATCCCCGTGATGGACAGTGGTTGTAGTGTGAGAGGGTATTGGTGGTCACCCAATTGGCCACATGGGTTTCCTCCCACACAAAGACCCCTAGCATGCGCAAACATCTGTGCAAGTTGGTAAATAGCTAGTAGCCTAGTTAATTTCGGCTTGGCTGAATATTTGGACTGACGCCTTCACAGACTCTTGGAGCAGTCCTTCATAATTCATGTCTGGAAATTTACTTTCAGCTTCGGCCAGGTCTAGCAATTAAAGTGCACTAAGGTGACACTGCTATTCGCTTCAAATAAATGATTTGACAAATATTTAGCCAAGCCGAATCTCAGCCGAGATTAGTAGCGTAGTATAAGCTAATATTCATTGTTGATTATACACATGTATATATAAATCATAAGTTTTTTATTCTAATATATAGTGTCTGAAAGCTGGAAGTTAGTTTCATTGCAGACGTTATCTTTTCCTATGCATGATCGGCAACAATGCAGATAGCTTGAATTATTTTCATCTATAAAACTCATTAAATTAACTATGAAAGGATTGGACTATGTTGGACTTGTTTTAGGAGATATATATTTAAGTTAACGTCCTTAGGACATGTAAGATAGGTATATTCGATGTGTTTCTTGAAACTAGGGTGATTTTGGGCTTTGTTTACAACCGGTATCCTATTTTCGAGTCATCTCTTGATGTTAGATATTTATGTATAGATTGAGAACAAAATGGATAAGAAGCCCCTGTGTTTTGCCAGTAGTACCAAAATGCCCTTGATTTACCGAAATGCCCCCATAAACTACCAATATGCCCCCTAAAACGACTGAAATTCCCCTTTCAATGTACTATAATACATAAATGCATAAAAAGTTGATATATGTTCAATTTAGATAATAAAATGCTAAATTGTGATTGTAAATGGGGAAAATTGTGTTCAATTCTCACATTCAAGATGTTTCAAAGAACAGTAACTATATCAAAATCTATACATGTATGTATATCACCAAAGTTTTTTTACATGCAGTTTTCATGTTTATATTCTCATAATTTTCCCCCCAATATAATATTTGTGTGAATTGTTCACTGTTAATTTTTTCCCACTGTTTTATGAGTGCTATTAATCATTGGTTAGATACATATTTTATTGAAATTTCATCTGAGTTAATCTCAAGTACACAATCAACCCCATATCTTTCAATGTGTAGTTGTAAAAATTGGTTTGAAGGGGAATTTCGGTAGTTTTAATGGGCATTTCGGTAATTCAAGGTAACTGGTAGTGACGAGGTGTCCATGAAGGTGGGCTGAAATGATTCACTGAAATATCGATACTGTTCAATATAAACGCTCGATTCAATATTCGATTCATTGCCTCGAACTTCGGGTTAATGCTTTTTTGTTTTTCATTTTTACATGTTTTAATTAGGTTCAGTAAAAGACTTCAGCCTTGACATGTACTTATTATTTTTACATGCATTATGAGGGATAAAATGGTGTGCGATAACGGTCAGACTCTTCTTAGCTTTGAGTCTTACAAAAACAATAATATTATAATGAACTTTAGTTTAAACCACAGAACAAACAGGTATCTTAAGGCTTGCTGTTAGTTGGTTTGGAAACATTTTACTGTGACTGTGAATCTTTGTAATTAAATTTTTCTTTAAGTTATTATTGGTTTTTTTTTTCTTCTGTGAACTGTATCATATTGGAAATATTGAATATTGGCATAAGTATTGCAATACATATTATATCGTACAAGGGGCATATCATTTCAGCCCTAGAAGGCACAAAGGCATAAATTTGCCTACAATTATTGTATTTTAAGTAAATATAACTGCATAAATTATTACTGTTACAAAGTTAATATTTCTTGTCACTGTTTTCATATTAATCAATTTCACAGTAAGTAATAAGTGGCAACAAAATAGGAACCTCTTAATCAAGATAATAAAAAAGTGATTATCTGAATGAGGTCTTTTTAAATATCACTGTATTCTTGCAAATTTGTATCTTTAAAAAATTCTTTTCTTTGGTTTGCATGGGGCTTTAATCATTTTAATGACTGTTTGAAGATATGTTTGGACACAGGTGTAGTTGGAAAATATGTCAGGAATTTTTATGCTAATTCAGGGGCATATAATAAATTGATGGTCTGCATGTTCGCAAAAACTAACCTTGGCCATAACTTGTCTATTGGATGGTGATAGGGCTTTCATATTTCACTTAGGCCAATTAAAATTAATTGATAGATTAACTTTCCCGTCTGCCCCTCAAAAAAGGCCCACCCCGATTTTTGTTATTTTCGCAAAAATTACGATTTCAAACAAACTTGCTTCCCAGTGACATGAGTGAATGATTAAAGTCACAGAATGTTGGTTTTATATCTTCTACCAAGGATTCTTTGAATGTTAACTTGATTAACACTTTGTGTGATGCCTTTTATCATTAATGTTATTTCTTGGGGAAATAAAAATTAGAAAATAAAATCCTCCCACCTACCCCATATTTTTTTGTGACCCCATATGATAATCTACAAATTAAGTTGAATTGACCTTATGTATTCCTTGTCACAAGGCTTTTCTTTTGGTATCAGAATTTTTGACCTCACGACTGTTACCTTGGA
This sequence comes from Ostrea edulis, assembly GCF_947568905.1. Taxonomy (NCBI): domain Eukaryota; kingdom Metazoa; phylum Mollusca; class Bivalvia; order Ostreida; family Ostreidae; genus Ostrea; species Ostrea edulis. Next base: position 78,022,949 of record NC_079168.1, read on the forward strand.
GTTTGACCTTCTTTTTGAAAACTTTAACCTTGTCATAACTTTTGAATGCTGAGTGATGGGACTTACATATTTCACTTGTCAATTTGTGTATTCCTTTTGACAAGACCTAATTTCTGATGGTACCAGAATTACTTTGCTGTCATACAGGGGCATCAGTGTTTCACAAACACATCTTGTTTTATAATAAGATTTTGAGACAGCAATGCAAGAATACAGCAATATAAGGCCACAGCCATGCACAGGTGATTTTTATTTTGCACTGTGGAGTTTATTTCTTACATTCTACTTTCATTTCTGTTATAATTTCTAGCAATAAAAATTTATCTTCTATATTAATCTATATTCAGACACGCATTGTTTACAACTGCAAAGCATTTATGAGGAAATGGACATCATTACAATTTTTAGAGATATCAGAGGCCCAAAACATTGGGAATTGGAATATTCCATTATCGGCATAGTCAATTTTCTGTCCATGTATGCTTTGTTGCATCACTGTATTTTATCATGCAAAATATATTTACGGTATATGATGTTTCTGATGAGTGCTTAGCATATTAATTTAGTGTTGCTAAAACATAAAAAAAAAAAAAAAAGTCGTATAGCTTCAGTGATAAGATTGCATACATTTATGACCTTTATGTTGTAGAGAATCAACATTGAAATGTAATAACGAACCCAAACTGTCAGAGATGTTCCAAACAGTACCTGCTGATGTGAATCTGATGTCCCTCAAGTAGGTAGAATACTAGAGATTTCAGTCCCAACAGTACCTGCTGAAGTGAATCTGATGTCCCTCAAGTAGGTAGAATACTAGAGATTTCAGTCCAAACAGTACCTGCTGATGTGAATCTGATGACCTTCAAGTAGGTAGAATACTAGAGATTTCAGTCCAAACAGTACCTGCTGATGTGAATCTGATGACCCTCAAGTAGGTAGAATACTAGAGATTTCAGTCCCAACAGTACCTGCTGATGTGAATCTGATGACCTTCAAGTAGGTAGAATACTAGAGATTTCAGTCCAAACAGTACCTGCTGATGTGAATCTGATGACCCTCAAGTAGGTAGAATACTAGAGATTTCAGTCCAAACAGTACCTGCTGATGTGAATCTGATGACCCTCAAGTAGGTAGAATACTAGAGATTTCAGTCCATAACAGTAGGTTAATACATTTTATCGTCTTCCTCACTGACTGTAGGTTCACTCAGACCCACTTAGGCAATCAAAGTTCTACTAAATGTACCTCCTACACAGGAGAGCTCTTATCTTGAAACTGGTGTATTGAAACTAAATGGATATTTAGAAAGAGCAGGTAATCCTTTACCAAAATTGTAAATTCGATGATCCCAGGGGTAGGGGTTTTGGTATTAGAGTGGGGCCAAAATGGTCGGTTATTAGATGTATGAACAATAGAAATGTTTTTTTTTCTTTTTCTTGATTACTACTATTCCAATTCTTTTCAAATTTGGTTGGAAGGATCTTTGGAACAAGGGGAACATAAATAGTAAATTTCAGGATTCCTGCACCCCTGGGGCCTTAGGGGTGGGGCAAAGACTGCCCAAAATTGACCAATTTTCAAAAAATTTCTCTACAACTACATATATTTAAGAAAAATTAAATGCATAGTGCATGATGTAGAGCAGGAAGGCCTCTAACATCATATAGGATCGGAGTAGGGGTTTTGACCCCAGGGTGGAGCCAAACTTAGTATATAGTGTTTATGTGTAAAACATTTAATTAACATCTTCTTTAGTGTTATTGATACTAAATGGATATTTAGAAGGAGCAGGTAGTCTTTTATCAAACTTGTGAATTGCATGATCCAAGGGGTGAGGGTTTGGTTTCAGGGTGGTGTCAAAATTATATTAATGATTTGAAGGACTTATTTAAAGTTTGCTGATACTGTATAAAATATAAATACATACTTAAGAAAAGCAGAAAAGGATGTACAAGAAATGGTGAATTTCACAACCCAGGGATTTGACTCTAGGATGGGTCCAGATTAGTCATATCTTTTAATGTTAATACATATGTTATATTATGTAAAGCCTCTCATTAGTGTATGCACTTTTGAGGGCATTGAAGTTTTAAGAACACATCTTGTTATATACTGTTGCTGAACATTAGAATTTAGCTTAGATATTCAGAACAGGAAATTTTTTTTAGATTTCATAGCTCTTGGAAGTAGTGATAGTTTTCACTAGTACTCGGGTGACCGATAAGGCCTGTGGGCCTCTTGTTTCAAAGTTCATACATTTCTGCTAAAGTTTAAAATACTGCAAAAATTGATCTTTTTTTCATCTTATGTGCAAAATTATCCATGGTGTCTTTTGAAAAACAACTGTACACAGCTTTCAGTTTTTACCAGGTTATTTCCAAATTTTGCAATGGAAACCTCAATTCTGAATTCACTTAGTTTTGTTTATTTATTTCCATTTGTAAAGGCTATGACTATATTTTTTTCACTGCAGTTTACAATATTTACTGTTTATAGTGAAAGTAAAACATTACTGAAAATAAAGCTGTATGCAATTGTCATAAGTGCTGAAAAAAATGTAATTGTTAAAGTATAAACTGAAATGTGCAAACTGTACACATGTATGTACCACAATTTTATTTCACTGGCAACTTTATATTTTGTTTAACCAAACAGTATAGCATATTAACAATGAACAGAATTGCTAAGACTAACACCTATTTTTACCGTAATCATTCATTTTCAGGATGCAACAGGAAGAACTTGAGCGGAGGCAGCAGAGCACCACCTATAATACTTTCATCAAGCGATCAATGAGAATGAAAAAGTGTGACTTTTTAATGGTTTGTATCATCTTCAAATCTAACGTAGTTTTTGTAAAAATCAACATTTTAGAGAAATTCATTAATGAAGATCCAGAGAGAATTATAAATATTTGATTTAATCAATAATTATTTATAGACAAGAATTCTATATATAGTATGTACATAAGTATACATGTCTTAAGGAAAATTTTACTGTTAGCATTAATGCATTAATGTGTATATTATAGTATGTTCACAGATTACCTTTGTTATTTAATTTGTGAATATCTGTAAATGAAACTGATTAATTTAAGGCAAATCTGTTTATTATCCTTTTTGTTATCATCAGTGTTGTGGGACTGTGTGCACTGTTCTTATATAGGTACATTTGAATTTGACATCTTCATGTACACTTACATTACATGTACATCTGTTGTTAGGATTACACATACATCTGTTGCTAGGATTATACATACATCTGTTGTTAGGATTACACATACATCTGTTGTTAGGATTACACATACATCTGTTGCTAGGATTATACATACATCTGTTGTTAGGATTATACATACATCTGTTGTTAGGATTACACATACATCTGTTGCTAGGATTATACATACATCTGTTGTTAGGATTATACATACATCTGTTGTTAGGATTATACATACATCTGTTGTTAGGATTACACATACATCTGTTGTTAGGATTACACGTACATCTGTTGTTAGGATTACACATACATCTGTTGTTAGGATTATACATACATCTGTTGTTAGGATTACACATACATCTGTTGTTAGGATTACACGTACATCTGTTGTTAGGATTACACATACATCTGTTGTTAGGATTACACATACATCTGTTGTTAGGATTATACATACATCTGTTGCTAGGATTATACATACATCTGTTGTTAGGATTACACATACATCTGTTGTTAGGATTATACATACATCTGTTGCTAGGATTACACATACATCTGTTGTAAGGATTACACGTACATCTTGCTAGGATTATACATACATCTGTTGTTAGGATTACACATACATCTGTTGTAAGGATTACACATACATCTGTTGCTAGGATTACACATACATCTGTTGTTAGGATTACACGTACATCTGTTGTTAGGATTACACATACATCTGTTGTTAGGATTACACATACATCTGTTGTTAGGATTATACATACATCTGTTGCTAGGATTACACATACATCTGTTGTAAGGATTACACATACATCTGTTGTTAGGATTATACATACATCTGTTGTTAGGAATACACATACATCTGTTCCTAGGATTAGATGTACATCTGTTGTAAGGATTACATGTACATATGTTGTTAGGATTACACATACATCTGTTGTTAGGATTACACATACATCTGTTGTAAGGATTACACATACATCTGTTGTTAGGATTATACATACATCTGTTGTTAGGATTACACATACATCTGTTGTAAGGATTACACATACATCTGTTGTTAGGATTACACATACATCTGTTGTAAGGATTACACATACATCTGTTGTAAGGATTACACGTACATCTGTTGTAAGGATTACACATACATCTGTTGTTAGGATTATACATACATCTGTTGTTAGGATTACACATACATCTGTTGTAAGGATTACACATACATCTGTTGTTAGGAATACACATACATCTGTTGTAAGGATTACACGTACATCTGTTGTAAGGATTACACGTACATCTGTTGTAAGGATTACACGTACATCTTGCTAGGATTATACATACATCTGTTGTTAGGATTATACATACATCTGTTGTTAGGATTATACATACATCTGTTGTAAGGATTACACATACATCTGTTGCTAGGATTACACATACATCTGTTGCTAGGATTACATGTACATCTGTTGTTAGGATTATACATACATCTGTTGTTAGGATTATACATACATCTGTTGTAAGGATTATACATACATCTGTTGTAAGGATTACACATACATCTGTTGTAAGGATTACACATACATCTGTTGTTAGGATTACACATACATCTGTTGTTAGGATTATACATACATCTGTTGTTAGGATTATACATACATCTGTTGTTAGGATTATACATACATCTGTTGTTAGGATTACACATACATCTGTTGCTAGGATTATACATACATCTGTTGTTAGGATTATACATACATCTGTTGTTAGGATTACACATACATCTGTTGTTAGGATTATACATACATCTGTTGTTAGGATTACACATACATCTGTTGTTAGGATTATACATACATCTGTTGTTAGGATTATACATACATCTGTTGTTAGGATTACATGTACATCTGTTGAAAGGATTACACATACATCTGTTGTTAGGATTACACATACATCTGTTGTTAGGATTATACATACATCTGTTGTTAGGAATACACATACATCTGTTGTTAGGAATACACATACATCTGTTGTTAGGAATACACATACATCTGTTGTAAGGATTACACATACATATGTTGTTAGGAATACACATACATCTGTTGTAAGGATTACATGTACATCTGTTGTAAGGATTACACATACATCTGTTGCTAGGATTACACATACATCTGTTGTTAGGATTACACATACATCTGTTGTTAGGATTACACATACATCTGTTGTTAGGATTACACATACATCTGTTGTAAGGATTACACATACATCTGTTGTTAGGATTATACATACATCTGTTGTAAGGATTACACATACATCTGTTGTTAGGATTACACATACATCTGTTGTTAGGATTATACATACATCTGTTGTTAGGATTACATGTACATCTGTTGTTAGGATTATACATACATCTGTTGTTAGGATTATACATACATCTGTTGTTAGGATTACATGTACATCTGTTGTAAGGATTACACATACATCTGTTGTAAGGATTATACATACATCTGTTGTTAGGATTACACATACATCTGTTGTTAGGATTACACATACATCTGTTGTTAGGATTATACATACATCTGTTGTAAGGATTACACATACATCTGTTGTTAGGATTGCAGGTACTCAATCATGTATTTGTAGAATTTTTCACCAAATGCAGTGAAGACAAATGAAGAAAATTGTCCCAAAGAATTTCGTGTCCATCATCCTGATGTCGTAATCACAGTTCACATCCATCAACCCAACAACGCTCAGCTTGGCTTCAACATGAAGGTATGTTCATGTTACACCAGGTCTGGAGGTGCACGTTTTCATTCTCAAACTGAAACTGTACTCATACTCAAAGGTGAAGGTTATAAATTTTTTTATCAAATCATTCTTATACTCAAATGGAGTACATGCTCTCGATTTTTCGAGTATGCTTCGGAGCTTGCTCAGAGTTGTACTCAAAACAAACATTGCTGAGTTTGAGTACGGTATAAGTTTTATAACCTCCAGGCCAGGTTATGTCTGTACATGAACAAAGAAATATTTGTTTTGTTTTTGAAATTGGTAGTTGGTATTTATTATTATTTTTTTTTATGGTAAAAAAGAAATCTGTTTATGGCTCCCTAGAGTACAGGAGAATCACTCCTTTGTAAGGGTCTAATTTTTTGGGGGGGTGGGTGTTTTAGTGAATTCATTTCAAGAAAACTAGAAAGAATGATAACTCTTCTATTGTGAAATGACGACCACAGGAACATGTTTATATTTCTTCCACCGTGAACATTTGACTTCTTGAGAAAAGGGACTATATGGTAATTGACTAAATGAACAAAGTCCATTTTCTTTTCTAGCTGGCCTTGGACCAGACAATCCTAGTGCTGGGAGGTGAGAAGTTGACAGATCTCCGAGACAAAATCACGTGTGTTAACGATTTAGCTTTGGCAGGGGATCTGAGTGAAAACCCAGACTTCACACCAGAACATTATGCTAAGGTCTCTATTCTAAAACTGCATTTTATCAACTGCACGTAATTGAAAATTCTATGTCACATAACATAAAACTCGAGTATCAACAAAATTCACAATTCTAAAGTACATCCATTTCTTTGAATTTCAGGACATTTACAAGTCTGGGTTCTTCTACATTGAGGGCTGTTTTTTCAATGATTTGAGAGACAGCAGTGCACATGACTACAGCCAGTAATGAGTTTTCCTATTTTATTACCAAAATACATATACATGTACTGGTGAAATTATGGTATTTCCAGTTTAGCATTTAAAAAATTGTCATTTATAGATGTTTTGCACACTCGGTGCCGCCATATTTAATTACCTAATTATATATACGTGTCAAAGGTCATAGGGGAAAAAACGACATAATCATGGACGCAGCCTTTTGACAAATCAACGATGTATGCTTTCCCCCCCAAAGTTTTTAATGATTTATCTCTTATATTATGATAGAATTTGTTTACATAATAGATAAAGAGGACCAAAGGTTTTCTCTAGCATATCTTTTATGGAAAAGTTCCTTTCTAGAATTTCTATGAGAAACTATTTATTGGCACTAAAGTTGCTTTTCATACCCATGTTTGAAGATTCCATTTCATAATAAACAATCATTTTTACACTAAAAATCTTAATTCTGAATTGTACAAAAATGTAAAATTTCAATAATAGAGTCTACCCCTCTACCGACTACTGGACCCATTGTATTGTGATGTTTTTAGGGACAGGGGGGTATTAATTATTAATGGTAATTTTACAAAGAAAATAGATTATAATGCATTACAACAAATCACGGCAGTATTATCCAGGCACATCATAGCATCCCTTATCAAGGGGAGGGGGGTCTATACAGATAATATTTTTAAAAAGGAAATTTTACAACAAAAAAAGGGGGGGGGGGGCGAGATTATACACACGACGACAAATTTTGAAAATCGCTTGTAGTCTATATAGTTAGTGAAAGTCAGGAATAATTCAGGGCTTTTCCAACCCCCTTCTCTCCTTACACTCGTCAAATATACCTCCATCTCTTTACATTCGTCTAATACAAACCCTCCTTTCTTAGAATCGTCAAATCCCCCCTCCTTTTCCTTACACTTGTCTTACACACCCCTTTCTCCTTACACTCGCAAAGAGAAGTCGGTTGTTTAAATCAGACTGCTGAAAATGGATAGACTAACAGTTGGGTATTGGGTGGTGAACCTAAATTGCCTGGTTTATAATTAGTATCCTTATTATTTGCAATAAAGTTTCTAGCTTTAATATATATAGGCCTACATATGTTATACCTAAAAGTGAACTTTAAACTGGTCATTTGTCAAAGTTAGAGATAAATTAAATAATTGTGTAGACATCTCGGTTTTTTTTTTAAATTGTCAGAAGCTTATAAGATTTAAAATCATACAAATGAAATATATCTCTCACTCTGTCTCATGGGCAAGTAGAAGAAATTTATAATTGGGAAAAGAATATCGTGCGGATAGGAGCTCTAATATAAGCGCGACCGTCGTGCGAATATTGAAAATGATTGGCACGACAATGATGCTGAGACACTTTAAAAAAAAACAACCAAACAACTCGTAAAACTTATTCAATCCAAACTTCAAAATCCTTAATTGTGTGAGGGGTGACTTAATTCATAGGTTCAAACTTAATCACTACTCAGTACTGCATACCACAGAAGAGAGAGAGAAGAGGGGGGGGGGGTATGCCGATAAATCAAACCACTTTGTCATTTTAAAAGAAAAAAGACACATTGTCAATAAAATTATTGAACTGTTATCACTTCTCTATGCAATGTACTACTTCATTGGGTTAATTTTAGAGAGCTAATGACTGTAATTCGATAGAAAACATCGCAAGTGAAAGTAGCGAGCAGACATAAACAACCTATACTTCACCAGCTCAAATTAAACAAATGTGAATGAAACATTCTAATCTGCAACTCTTAGTGGTAACTTTAAAGTGTATTTTTTTTACGAATGTTATATTTTTATCATCTTACATGCTTAAACAAAGTATGTCTCACCCGTAAAATGTTGGTGAGCAGCCGTCTTCGTTCGCTGTTTCACAAGAGTTCAAAGCAAGATATATTTTGACAGAGTGCAAGAACATTTAACGCACTATCAGTAAAATAGTACTTTATGTGCATTTCATGATTAAACATGTTTTGACAGCTTTCACTACGAAGTTATGCTTTTGGGCCTATGATTGTTTTTAGAATTATCATTGACTGGGCCAAAGATCCGGACCGGAACATTGGCCCCATGCAGACCGCATCCATGGCAGACACTTCATTCCTAGACCTGACTCTTAGACTGGGACAACCTTATGTCTACATGCATCAGGGGGACTGTGAACACCTTATTGTGTTTTCAGATATCAGGTATTACTGCTCTCATCAAATGAATTAATGCTTGCATCAAATCAATTATTGCTCTCATCAAATGAATTAATGCATGCATGAAATCAATTATTGCTCTCATCAAATGAATTAATGCACGCATGAAATCAATTATTGCTCTCATCAACTGAATTAATGCGTGCATGAAATCAATTATTGCTCTCATCAATTGAATTTAAGCATGCATCAAATCAATTATTTCTCTCATCAATTGAATTAATACACGCATCAAATCAATTATTGCTCTCATCAATTGAATTTAAGCATGCATCAAATCAATTATTTCTCTCATCAAATGAATTAATGCAGCATCAAATCATTTATTGCTCTCATCAATTGAATTAATCTATGCATCAAATCAATTATTGCTCTCATCAATTGAATTAATCTATGCATCAAATCAATTATTTCTCTCATCAATTGAATTAATGCACACATCAAATCAATTATTGCTCTCATCAGTTGAACTGATGGGCACATTAATTCAATTGTTATGCGCAATAATAGGGAATTTTCAAGTTCTTCTGTTCCATTAGTATTTTGTGTTTTAGAATCTACCTAAGTCACGTATTTGGCGATTTTTTTAAGCATGCTTTCTTCTGGTTTAGCTAACAATCAGACAATTTTGTTCATTTATTTTACTGTGTTTGATATTGAAGAAAATTAGCGTTATTGGCGTGTGGCAGAGGGATATAATACAGATTTACAGAACAAGGGGAAATGAACACGTAGCATCGTTTTTTAGGGAGGGGGGGGTAGCCGGAGAAGATGTCTTCACAATATTTTGTCTAAAATTCTTTACAAGAATAAATAATTGTATCAAAACAAACAAAACCTAACATGTTCTTTTGACTGATTGATATTCAAAATCTTTCAAATTCCAAATACATGGAGGAGCGTTGAAGGGAGTGATTCACGATTTTCCTTCAAATTTTGTTTTTCACTTTAAATGATCAAAATCTAATATGTTTAGAAGGCTTCACAAAAAAATGAAGGTTATTCATCATGACAGAAGTTCATTGTAGAGAGTTTATTATTTGTTTTGAAAACAAAGATGAGGGTGTATTATTGTTTACGGGGTTTTCAAAATAAATGGATACTGGTCCAAGTTTATTATATATATCACATCTCAAGTATACTTGGGGTAAAAAGTAACAATTTGTGATTGTACAAAATGAAGATGCTTTAAATTACAAAATTAGTGTTTCACTGGTTTGTTTGTTTACATAAAAAGGCTTGAGTCTTTGTTTACATAACACAGAATTTAAGAAAAAATATTGCTCTTGTCCTTGCATTCAGATGGTCCAAATTTTGGTTGTCAGCATTAAATGAGCTATATTTTTATGCCCCCCTTTGAAAAAGAGGGGGCATATTGTTTTGCACCTGTCGGTCGGTCGGTTTGTCGGTCGGTCTGTAGACCATGTGTTGTCCGCTCAATATCTTGAGAACCATTCACTTGATGATAATGATATTTCATATGTGGGTTAGTTATGAGTAGAAGAGGATCCCTATTGTTTTTCAGGTCAAAAGGTCAAGGGTCAATCTACTCTGGACATAGGAATATAATGTCCGCTCAATATCTTGAGAACCCTTTGCTTGAGAGACATCAAACTTGGCACACTGGTACATTCTAAGGAGTAGATGACCCCTATTGATTTTGAGGTCATATGGTCAAAGGTCAAGGGTCAAACTGGGCATAGGAATATACTGACCATTCAATGTCTAGAGAACCCTTTGCTTGACAGACATCAAACTTGGTACGCCAGTACATCTTCAGAAGAAGATGACCCCCATTGATTTTGAGGTCACATGGTCAAAGGTCAAGGGTCAAACTGGACATAGGAATATACTGTCCTCTCAATATCTTGAGAACCCTTTGCTTGACAGACATCAAACTTGGTACACTGGTACATCTTCAGGAGAAGATGACTACTAATTATTTTAAGGTCACATGGTCAAAAGTCAAGGGTCAAATTGGACATAGGAATATACTGTCCGTTCAATATCTTGAGAACCCTTTGCTTGACAGACATCAAACTTGGTACACTGGTACATCTTCAGGAGTTGATGACCCCTATTGATTTTTAGGTCACATGGTCAATCCACTCTTGACATAGGAAGATATTGTCTGCTCAATATTTTGAATTGAAGATACTACTCTCAATTAAATGATGTGTGTGTGTATAACCCTTTTCAATTTTGCACCATGGGGGGCATATGTGTTTTACAAACATCTCTTGTTAAGTTTTAACATGAAAAATAAAAAACATTTCTTTCGAAAAACATGAACCAGTCCATTTAAGTAGTGACATACGATGCATTATATACTTCAAATTTTTTTTCACACCTAAAATTCAAAGGGGAAGGGTTAAGGTGGTTGTAGCGTATTATATATAATACCTCAGAAAATTTTTCTGGGGGCTTGGTGGTTGTATCACAAAATATATTTTTATCTGTATATAATTAGAATTATTTGTATATCTAAATAGAAGAAAATGGTGGTTGTTAAAAAGGGGACCATTCCCACCCGCTTTCCTGATTATATGAGCATGCCTTGGAAGTACTGATATATCCATTATCGAATTTGTAATGCCGAAGTTGCTGTTCATTCCAATGGTGCCCAATATTTGTAAAGATAAATCATGATGTCATAGCTTTCAATAGCTGATATGCCTTGATTTTTTATGATATTTTTATTGATGATTTCCAACAATTCAATCATTTTCTTTACCAATTGGCAATTGACTTTCAAGAGTTTGAGATAAAAAAAAAATTGTATATCTACGCCAACATTTTCAGAAAGGATTTCCATATTCATACCAATTGCAAGCTTACATAACCTTTTTAGGTTAATTTTACAGGAAAAGGAACAAGAAACCCTCATCTCTAACAAAAATTTCCTCAGTTTGATACTTGCATAGAATCAATGTCCATTTCAACAGGCTATACAGTAATACACTTGTGTATTTACATGAACAAAGATAAACAGTAAATGACGATGCCAGAAAAAATATGACGTAATGGTGACTAAATGTACAATAAACACAGACATGAAACACCTTCAAATAATGAAAGCTGTATCTCAAATTATTGGAATTTATGTTAATTTGGTGCTCCATACTCACTGCTGCAACCTTTTAAGTGCTATGCATAGGTCAAAATCTAAGGTACCTCACCTACACCTAGTGACTGAAAATTCTCCAGAAGGGTTTAAAACAACATATTACAAACAAATACAGGTGAATCTTGATGGCTCGAACTTCAATCTCTCAAAGTTTTTGATCTTTCAAATTCAAATCATGGTCCCGACTTTTTTTCTCCACATGACTAAAGAAAGTGACTACCAGTTACTTCATTATGTAGGATAGATTTGTCTTGTAAATAAGTGCATGCTA
>NC_079168.1:78040439-78045439 GCF_947568905.1 Ostrea edulis
AGGAGTACATCTAGAGTTTGAATATGGTCTGACAAGGTCCAGGTCGTTTTAGGGGTAGAGAAGGTCAGGGTCATCTGAATCATTTCAGGAATAGAAATGGGAATAGACATGATCTGGGTCATTTTTGGGAAAGGCAAGATTTAGGTCATTCCAGGGGTATTTTTGGATTTTGCAAGGAAGACTCTTTTTGCACCAGCAACATTCAGTCAACATTTGTGGTACTCGGGTGACTTAAGACCCATGGGCTTCTCTTTCTTTTGTAGATGGATGGCATACAACAGTGAGCATTCACCAGAAAATCCCAGTTTTTTCTGTGAACAGTGTTTCCGAGCTTTACATTATGACCAATTTGGAAAGAAAATAGGAAGTTTCCAGGCATTCCGTTACTTTGACAGCAGTGCTGTTATATAGGATATGTATCTTACGACTACTGCAAGATAGTCCACCTGGGTCCCAAGAATCATGCAGACACTGAGGGCTGTCATCACTTTAGCTGTGAACTGTTTTGAAATCTCAATCTGAAGATGGAGGTGCATGTTCTAAGAGGACGTAAAACATGTTGCGTTCAGCAAAACGTCTCGTGTTTAAAAAAAACTTATTCAAGTGAATATTATGAGTGAAATCTGACATTTCTGTTGATATTTGTAATAAAAAAAGGACATGTGTATTTACATTTACCCATTGCATGTTTTTTCAATGACATGTCGTTAAGAATTTTGATGCATTATCATGTGGTTTTAACAGTCGCTTGTCTTTTTATACGCCCGTCATAAGACAGGACGTATTATGTTATGGCGCTGTCCATGCGTCTGTCATGTTGGCCCTCCATCTGGGGTCATGTTTTCTGGACTTTTTTTCATAATGGATGCATGTACAACTTTGAAATTTGGTCACAATATCTCCCTCAAGAATTGTAAGAGTGAGTTTGCATTTCAGCTGGATTGGTCCATCCTTGACCTACTTTTGAGCTAAAAATAGGTCAAATCGTTTTCTGGGCTTTTTTTCATTAATGATACAGATATTGCCCTGGTATTTAGTCATAGGCTTCCTCTCAGAGGAATACAAATTCAATTTACATTTCAGCTGGATTGGTCCATCCTTGATCTACTTTTTGAGAGAAAAATAGGTCAGTTTTCCATGCTTTTTTCATTATGGATACAGACATTGCCCCGATATTTAGTCAAAGGCTTCCTCTCAGAGGAAGACAAGTGCTGTTAACATTTCAGTTGGATCAGGGCACTATGACCTACAGTACTTTTGGGGTAGAAGTAGGTCAAAGTTTTCCAGAATTTTTTTTTGGTATGGTCACAAGTATTGCTCTGAAATTTAGTCACAACCTCCCTTTCAGAGAAGTACATAATCAGTTCACAATTCAATTTAATTGGTGCACCATGACCTACTTTAGGGATAAAAGTAGATCAATCTAATTAAAACTAGCTGTTTTGAATCCGCTTATAGTGGATTCAAAACAGCTAATTTTAATTAGATTGAAAGTACATGTAGATCAAACGGTTTCCTGGACTTTTTATCATCATAGATATTGCACCGACATTTTGTTACAACCTCACTCTCGGAGAAATACATCAGTTCAGGTCAGATGGATTGGTGCACCATGACCCACCTTAAGGCTTTTCTATTCAGAATGCGTGTTGTATCAATTCAGAGTGCACAATATGCTTCCAGGTTGAATTTCACTGTCCGACGGGCATTTATTGTACCGTTTGTGGTACTTGTTTCTTTCTCCACTGAAATGTAATCAATGTCGGATGACGGAAACTTCTGGGGAATTTTATCCCCCCTCCCCCTAACTATTTTACTTTAGATTTTTATCCGACATCGATCTTTTGATCTTGTCGCTTAATTGAATAACAAATACATATTCCTAACAAAACACATATTCAAAATATTGAGCAGACAATACCTTCCCATGTCAAGAGTGGATTGACCATATGACTTAAAAATCAATAGGGGTCATCTACTCCTTGTGGTGTACCAAGTTTGGTGTCAATCCAGCAAATAATTCTTAAAATATAGGAAACAATATATTACTATGTCCAGTTTAACCTTTGACCATGTGACCTCAATATCATAGGGGTCATCTGCTCCTTAAGATGTACCAGTGTACCAAGTTCGACGTCTGTCAAGCAAAGGGTTCTCAAGATATCGAGCGGACAGTATATTCCTATGTCCAGAGTAGATTGATCCTTGACCTCTGGACCTGAAAAACAATAGGGGTCCTCTTCTACTCATAAGCAACACACAGAGAGACTCATCCCAAGTGGTGCTACTGCATCTTTTGTATGCATAAAACGGTAAACATTTAATATATCAGCTCCGTTTTATTGATCTTCATATAATGTATAACAACATTCATTATAAAAACATGAGGCACGAATTAACAATGTGGACATTTCTTAACGACATGATGATGATGGGAGCTCTAGTGGAGCACAAATATGTAAATGCATACATAAAAACTTTTATGTACAACCTTCTGTAGTAGTGACATATGAAAGAGAATCTGTGGAAACCCAGAAGAAGTAGGCAGACATTGAAATATCCCCTACATTATTATTATCATTGTTAAAGACTGTATACAATGACAAAATATAAGTCTTTTTTTTCTACTCATTGGAAAGGCTAAGTCAATCTGAACACAAAGTTTTTGTGTGGGTTGTCCATCTCACAAGTCTGTTGGGTTTGTCTATCACAAATATAGCTGAAAATCTTAAAACCAAACTAAAGATTTAAAAAGATTGCACTGATGACAATGGACAGCAAAATATTGGGGTCTCAATCATCCATACTGAAGGTCTTCTTCTTCCCTTTGATGTCTTGAATTGCTCCTTTTGATGCTGTTGTAAGAAAAAAATTAAAATTGAAATCTATTTGCAAGTAGACCTGTCCTGATAATATCAAGCATTCTGTAAGTAGTGCATAACAATAGTCTCCTACCAACCCCACATTAAATCATTCGTATATAATTCTGCACAGCTATTCAGGTCAACACCTTTAATATGTATAATCATATAAAAAGAACAGGGAAATTTTGTGCATATCTTTTCCAGATTCCAAATGTAAATGCATAATGGAGAAAAATTCAGAAAACTATATACATGTATAAACCTCATAAAAATTGGTCAACTGTGTTACAAAATTTTATGCTCAACATACATCTGTACATTAGCATATGACATATCGAATTTCAACTGCCTACATTAAAGTACTGTGTAATGAAAAGAGACCCTAAAATGAAGGTGTGACAGACGGGAAACCAGTCGTAGTCAGTCCCCTTCAGCTTCACCTGTGGGAGAGACTATTTACCCTGATGGAGACCAATGACCCCCAACATATGACCTTGAACTTTGTCATGGCTTTGACTATGACTTGTATGCTTCAAAGTTATGTACAAGGTAAGTTACATGCAGCATAAAATGGACAGACACTCGACCTTTCTTTTATATGCCAAATAATATCTTGCAGAATTCAATAATAACGACTAAGGTTAAACAAAATACCTGGACAGTCAGGCCCCACCCTCAACAGAAGATTAATTGATAGCCTGATCAACAAATAAACTGGATATGATGATGATGATAGACAGCTGGGCTTAAAACAGTATGTTCCCTCATCTTCAGGGCATCCAAACCTGGAAGGGCTACATTACAGCTATTTTCCAAGTTAGGTTTGACTTTATAGAATCCCATGACCTTTCACAGATGACCTTAGTTGAGGATTGTATCACATTTTCTTCTCATAAGTAACTCTCTAGTTAGCAAGGGTTTCTTTAATCCTCTTTGTGAGCTAAAAGCTATTTTGGAGTTTTGTTTGAAAATGGCTGATATGTGGGAAATTAAGTGAAAAATTAACAGCAAATGACAGACAAATTTCAAAAGCCCATGAGACTGGCTAAAGTGAGCCAAGTACCTTCAGGAGTTAAGCTTTACAAGGGCTGAGGGGAACTTACATATAAGAAGAAATTATCATTTACCTGGACTTTAATATCCTTCAGGAGTAAAGCTTTACAAGGGCTGAGGGGAACTTTAGTATAAGTTATTATATACTTGGACGTTTGTTGAATCCTCCCCCTCCCCCTCTACCACCACGACCTCAGAAACCACCACTTCTACCACCACTGCCTCAACCTCCATCACCACCTACAGCACAAGAAAGAAACTGAAATACATCTCTCTTGTCACTGATCAGACTACATTCATTTTAGTATCAGACAAATTTTTTCTGAATTTATGTAGTTTTGCACAATTTCAACATCAAAAACATTTCCATTTAAGTTTAAATACACTGTAGCTGAATATATTGCTCAGAGTACTTGTAGTCCTGATAAAAGGGCACTCATTTACTACGTGTGGTTCTTACCATATCTCTCCTCATCAGTGATTTTTTTTGTTTTTCAAACTACCACCCTTCCTTTTGAATTGGGAAAAATTAGCGACATTTTCCTCAAATTGGGAAAAATCATTCATAGTAAATGAAAATGGTAAAGATGCACAAAATAATCAAATAACAAAATGTTTTTAGTTTGATGTTTATTTCAGATCTGATTCAATATCATATAATAAATCATTATTTAACATTGAATATGAATGGGAAGTCACACCTTGTATAAATATAACTTACTTTTTGTAAGAATTATTTATTCTCTAATTTCATAAAAATAAAAAAATTTCCAGCATTTGTACTCATAATTTTGTAAATATTGAATTAATAATAAAGTTTCCAGAATGTCTCTCCTGTTTGTATTTTTCGGATTTTAGTAAAATCCTAGTCTTAGCCACTTCATATTAGCCTGATCCTACATATAATGGCAGTCAAACTGAAAGTGTTAACAATAAGGCTTAATGTGTACCTGGAAACTACGGTATATACTATGCTGCATATCTGCTTATACAGATGCCTCCATTGTTTTATATATTCTTTACAAAACCTTTTGCATGTGAAGGAGCTTGGAGAATAAAACTAAAGACAAAAAAAATGTATTT